>NC_057785.1:3218527-3415502 GCF_014825855.1 Bombus pyrosoma | reverse complement strand
ATATCTTCAATCGCAAATATGCAAATTAATTCTTAATATTATATCGTTTGTATCAATTAGAACCATTATATTAATACTATTAATACAAGAACAAATAATGTAATACAAAAACGCGATGTGCAAGAAGACCTATCCTCAACTAATAAATAACACACAAAAAAAGGAAATGTTACTACTCACGAGTATAATAAACACCCGCAGTCACTGTGCTCGCAAAAAATTCTACGTAATACAACCAATCACCCGTGCCGATTCGGGCCTTTCGTCCTACGACATGATTGAGTGACCGGAGGAGCAAAAATACATGCGACTCACCACAGATGCGAGGAACTGTCATCGATGCTGATCGTGATAGCCCAGAAAGTCATTATCAATGACGTCATCGAACAGGAACCATCGAAATCCATGGCACAAATGCAGGTTACAAACAATCTCTAATAAAATATTCAATATCACAATTTGTTCTTACGTTGTTTGTCGATATAAAATAAAGATAAAAATTGGTATTCTAATAATTGAAAAGTTACACTTCATTCGATAATAATTGAAGCAAAACGTATGCACAAATATTTAACTACATAATTGGAATATAATATTCAAAGCTTTCATACACTTAATAAGTTATTTGTGCATTGCTGTATAACAATTGTGTAACAAAGATTAGCATTGGTCGAGTAAAAAAAGAAAATAGATATGTATATACCTATACATGCCTTTGTTATAATAACTCAATCATTATCAAATCTGCATAAGAAGTCAAGCAATTGATTATTAATCATCTGCAGCGTCGTTTTTATATCGATTTGAATTATCGATTATGAATCTCCCATAGCCTCAGTGCTGTAAACCGCTAGTCTTTCATCAGCGAATAATCTATACAAAGGGAAACCAACAATTTCAAGTAAATGTACAAAAAACTAATAGCTTATAATATTTGAACAAATTATAGCAAGATAAATCAATAATAGAATTCAAATTATGCTTCAGACGCCCGTAATATAAAGTATCGATGACTCTAATCGTCAAATATGTAATCAACGATAAAAGTACAAAGAAATTTCGGAAAACTACTTAATTTTACTAAAAATGATGATTGATAAGTGAATAAATAAAAACGTACTGTTTAGATGATGCTGATAGAAGCATAAAAATGATGATAAAATCGAAATGATGGTACTAATAATGACGATGTGACGCGACGCATGCTGGCTCCACGAATTTCAATACTAATCCTAAATTACCAATCGTGGAGACTTTGCAATAGCTTCCGCCAATAGGAGCGCTCGGTTTGAGTTTGCAATATTTTCTGCCAATAGGAACGGACTTCCTTTCATGTGAGCGCGCGATAATTCAATCTAACCAAATGCTCAAATTAATTAAATTGTTAAATAAACAACATATTTAAGATAATGTTTATTGCCAATTGCGAATAAAACTATGCTCTTAACGGAAAATTTTCGTGTATTATACAAATCCCTATCTATTATTAAATAAAATATGGTATAGTAAACTAAGCTATAGAAAAATTACCACTACGATATATTATTTAAATATTCATACAGTTATTAATATATATATTATTAATAAGTAACTAAAACGTAAAATAATTAAAACATATCAACAAATAAAAGAAAAAAGTGAGAAAGATTATTCTACCATGTTTTATGAATATATTTATTTAATATAAAAGTTATTATTATTAAAAATTCTTAATAATTAATAATTTAGAATAGTCGTCAAGAATTAAGAGCAAAATTATGATAAAAAAAGAAAATGTACATATATAATACTAGAGAAGAAATAAAAGTGTTTACACTCGTAGTTCTAATTGTTTCACAGTACAGGTGTTGTATCATTCGGCTAAGTGCTAAAGGCGTAACACGCTAGCATATACAAGAATCTATAAAATTAAAGATCTGCTCTGTTTGGTTGCACGCTGACATATACAAGAATCTATGTATTTAAATTTAATGTTAGAACATTGACTGAGAATACGATAGCTGTATATTCGGCTGTGGTTCCTTTATGTTAGAGTACTATTCCGAGAACAACCAGAACTGCTCATAAGCGTAAGCATTTTCATTTTCTCTCTGGTAATACATGTTCAGTTTATTTTCTGCAGCTAAAACATTTTGTTATTGATAAGTGTTAAAGTTATTTCCTAGAACAAAATGTTTTATTACTGACACTCGTTAAGGACATTTCCTGCATAATAATGATAATAACATAGTTCCAAATGCTTCCGCAATGTTTTTATGGCAAATTTTATACTTCATAACGCATGTACTTTGATTCCAAGCATAACTTCACGAAAGAATGGTTTGAATTAAAATTTCCAATGTCATATATTAATTTATATGTTTCAAATACATAGTATTGGTATAAGCAGATAAGTGAAAGCACGAAAATGGATGAAGTTGCAAAGCTCGAACATCTGTCTTTGGTTTCAAAAATATGCACGGAATTGGAAAATCACTTAGGACTAAATGACAAAGATTTGGGTATAGAAAATAATTTTATTTGTATTAATAAAAATACAGATTTTGTTACTCTAATGCAAACATATTCTATGTTCTCTTAATTCTCATAAAATCTCTCATTGTTTACATTTTGTTGTTGGCTAGATTATATATAAATTATATTTAATTATTAATTATATTACATTATTATAATTATAAATTATATTCTCTTTCCTACAGCTGAATTCATAATCCATTTGGCAGAGAAAAATGATACATTTGATAAATTTAAAAAAGTTCTCATTGAAAATGGCGCTGAATTTTCTGTAAGTAATTTAAGTAGCTTATACTTTTATTCCTTTGTTCCTTTATCTAGCTGCACTGTAACGTTCAATTATTCATTTAGGAATCTTTTATGGCCAATTTGTTAAGAATAATACAGCATATGAAGCCAACTAAACTGGAAGAGAAATCATTAAAACCTCCGACAAAGCAAGATGAATTAGCTCAAAAATTCCCTGCCCTAGCACTGCCAAACGAGGAACCAAAAATTGTGGATGAGAAAGAACTCAAAGACGATGATATAGTCAGCAGTGCTATGGCAAGTTTGGAGGAACTAGCACCATCAAAAAAGTCGAACAAGGAAGATAGCAAGAAAGAAAACCAATCAATCGATAATAATGATAAGAAGAACAAACACACAAGAAGAAGTAGATCAAGAGATAGAAGAAGACACAGATCACGTTCATCAGGTCGCAGAGACAGAAGGCATAGGTCTAGATCTCGTTCAAGGTCACGAGATCGTTCAAGATCCAGAGATAGAAGACGTCACAGGTCCAGAGATCGTAAAAGATCTAGATCACGAGACAGGAAATTTCATAGGGACAAATATTCCAATAAACTTGATCGATCTAGATCGCGATCTGTAGAGGAACTTTCCATGGATCCAGAAGTAGGCAAGATTTATTCAGGCAAAGTAGCTAATATTGTACCTTTTGGTTGTTTTGTTCAATTGGAAGGTTTGAAACGAAGGTGGGAAGGGCTTGTTCATATCTCACAATTAAGAAGGGAAGGAAGAGTCGCCAGTGCTAGCGATGTAGTATCTAGAGGCCAGAAGGTGCTCGTGAAAGTCCTCAATATTGGTGGACAAAAGGTATACAAACTTATAAAATGAAGTAAATATATTTTTAAATTGATTTAGGGCTTTACTAATTGAATTTTAATAGGTTTCTTTAAGTATGAAGGATGTTGATCAGGAAACCGGCAGGGATCTGAATCCTGTTGTGGCTGTTACCAAAACTGAAGAAGATGAGAAACATTTGAGAAATCCAGATAGGCCTACTTCCTTGTTAGAACTCCAGGGTAATTGGGACGAAGACGAAACTTATTCTAGAAAACGTGTGCAGAGATTGTCTTCTCCAGAAAAGTGGGAAATTAAACAAATGCTTGCTGCATCTTGTATCGATAGGTATTACTAAAATTAATTAAATAATTAAATTTCTTAATGTAGTAACTTCATTGTTTGAACTTTACCTTTTTCTATAGGAGTGAATTGCCAGAATTCGATACCGAAACAGGAATCCTCCCACGAGAAGACGATGAAGAAGAAGACGTTGAAATAGAGTTAGTGGAAGAAGAGCCACCATTTTTACATGGCCATGGAAGAGCTCTTGGAGACTTAAGTCCTGTTCGCATAGTAAAAAATCCTGATGGTTCTTTAGCGCAAGCTGCAATGATGCAGAGTGCTTTAGCAAAGGAAAGGAGGGAACAAAAAATGTTGCAAAGAGAACAGGAAATGGATTCTGTTCCAACAGGTTTGAACAAAAATTGGATTGACCCTCTACCAGAAGGTAATCTATTTATTTCTACATACACTTAAAAACTTTTTAATATAAAATACTTTAATAATACAATTTTTATAAATTGTATAGCTGAAAGTAGAACTCTAGCTGCGAACATGCGTGGAATCGGCCTTCAAACACAAGATTTGCCTGAGTGGAAGAAACACGTGATAGGAGGAAAAAAGTCTTCCTTTGGAAAGAAAACAAATTTAACTCTTCTTGAACAGCGTCAGAGCTTACCAATATATAAACTCAGGGATGATTTAGTTAAAGCTGTGACGGATAATCAAATTTTAATCGTAATTGGAGAAACAGGGTCAGGAAAGACCACGCAAATTACACAGTATTTAGCAGAAGCAGGATTCACAGCCCGTGGAAAGATCGGCTGTACTCAACCTAGAAGAGTGGCTGCCATGTCGGTTGCTAAAAGAGTGGCGGAAGAATTCGGTTGTCGTTTAGGACAAGAAGTTGGCTACACGATTCGTTTTGAAGACTGTACTGGTCCAGAAACCAACATAAAGTAAGTAATACGTTCTTCAGTTGCATAGATACAAATATTCAATATTAATGTTCAATTTTGTAGGTATATGACTGATGGTATGTTGCTAAGAGAATGTCTCATGGATTTGGATTTGAAGACATACTCTGTAATTATGTTGGATGAGGCACATGAACGTACCATTCACACGGACGTTCTTTTTGGATTGCTGAAACAAGCTGTAGGGAGAAGGCCAGATTTAAAACTAATCGTTACAAGTGCAACTTTGGATGCTGTCAAATTTTCACAATACTTCTTCGAGGCACCAATTTTCACTATTCCTGGTAGAACATTCGAAGTTGAAGTAAGTGATTCAAATCTATGTCTAAAAGTTTTTATAACTGAAAGCGTTAATTGAAATTATTTTAAACAGGTCATGTATACCAAAGAACCAGAAACAGACTATCTGGATGCCGCACTGATAACAGTAATGCAGATACATTTGAGAGAACCTCCAGGAGACATACTTCTATTCCTAACTGGTCAAGAAGAAATCGACACAGCTTGTGAAATTTTATACGAACGTATGAAATCTTTAGGCCCTGATGTTCCAGAGTTAATCATTTTGCCCGTGTATTCGGCGCTTCCTTCGGAGATGCAGACGAGAATATTTGAACCAGCTCCACCTGGTTCCAGAAAAGTGGTAATAGCCACCAATATAGCGGAAACTAGTTTGACTATCGATGGAATTTATTACGTAGTTGATCCAGGATTTGTGAAACAGAAGGTCTATAATTCTAAAACTGGAATGGATAGTCTTATAGTAACACCAATAAGTCAAGCAGCTGCGAAACAAAGAGCAGGGAGGGCTGGCAGAACTGGTCCAGGAAAATGTTATAGACTTTATACCGAAAGGGCTTATAGGTATTTGGCTTAAAATTACCAAATACTTTGAAATATTCTATATTTGAAAATATGCAATAAATAAACTATTTAATTGTAATTCTTCCTAGGGACGAAATGCTTCCGACGCCGGTTCCAGAAATCCAACGTACTAATTTAGCAACCACGGTATTACAGTTAAAGACTATGGGCATCAATGATCTATTACACTTTGATTTTATGGATGCTCCACCTGTCGAATCGTTGATTATGGCTTTAGAATCTCTACATAGCTTAAGTGCATTAGATAACGAAGGTTTGTTAACCAGATTAGGAAGAAGGATGGCAGAGTTTCCTCTAGAACCTAATTTATCTAAAATGCTTATTATGAGCGTACATCTTCAATGTTCTGATGAGATATTGACCATCGTCAGCATGTTATCTGTTCAGAACGTCTTCTACAGGTAAGAAATGATATCAGACGGGAATCACGAACGTATATCTAATTTTTGTAATTTTTCTAGACCGAAAGATAAGCAAGCTTTAGCAGATCAAAAGAAAGCAAAATTCAACCAACCGGAAGGCGATCATTTAACTCTGTTGGCAGTTTATAACTCCTGGAGAAATAATAAATTTAGTAATGCATGGTGTTATGAAAATTTTGTGCAAATTAGAACTTTAAAACGCGCTCAGGATGTTCGAAAACAACTATTAGGTATAATGGACAGGTAATTATCAGTTTATTTGTAAATACAATTTTTTAATGTCTAATAAGATAAACTAATTATTTATTTGATTTATCAGACACAAATTGGACGTAGTATCTGCGGGTAAAAACACTGTAAGAATTCAGAAAGCTGTTTGTTCTGGTTTCTTCAGAAACGCCGCAAAGAAAGATCCTCAAGAAGGCTATAGAACCTTGGTAGATAGCCAAGTTGTCTACATTCATCCAAGTAGCGCGTTATTTAACAGACAACCAGAATGGGTAAGTCAATGAAGGCTAGAAACGTAATTATAAAAGATACATATGACCAATTTTTTCTTTCATTTTCTATAGGTAATTTATCATGAATTGGTCCAAACTACGAAAGAATACATGAGGGAAGTGACAACTATAGACCCAAAATGGTTAGTAGAGTTTGCGCCAGCATTTTTCAAATTTAGCGATCCGACCAAACTTAGCAAGTTCAAGAAGAATCAAAGATTGGAACCACTTTATAATAAGTACGAAGAACCGAACGCTTGGCGAATATCAAGGGTTCGAAGAAGACGTAATTAAAATGTTTATTATACAATCTGTAAATAGTATTTTGTACAGTCATTATTTAAACACTAATCAATAAATAGCTCGGATATACTAGTTGTTTTCTTCACTTCACTTCATTGCGTATGATACAAAATTAAATATTAGTTACACAAAATGTTGCTTTCCATTTAGACAATTATAAAATACGTTCGACGTTGAAATTATAATAGTGCTTCTCCGTGCTTATATGTATTTATAATTTCTTAAGTAAAGTAAATTACACAGAATAATTCGTGGGCAATTATCTCGTCCATTGCAAATTTATAGCCTTTCAAATATTTACACTGATAATGCAAGAACAGGGCCCACTTTTTTACTTTGTAGTATAACTCCTGGGTTAGATCTCGAAAAATATTTAAGACGGAATTTGTTTGTACTAGTTTTAACAAGTACAATACAAGTAACTTAGTTTTCAGAGTCTAATATCGACTATATCAATATAATTCATCTATATATGTAGGTTATATTAATAGTAAAGTAAAATGTGTTATACACTTTGGCATGATTACTTTTTACAGCTTGTTTTCAAAGCTAAAACGATACGGCGTATCAGTCTCAGAGAACAGGAAAGTATTTAATTATCATATCTCTTGTCAGTCTTTTCCTCTGAATTAGTTATTAAATTTATTAAATAAATACATTCTCCACAAACATTTAATAATAAAATGATGTAGGAGTAATTGTTCTTTCTTGTGTATAAAGTTTCTTTTTTTTCTTAATTATTCTTAATGCATCATCCTTGTATAAGAGTACTTTTAAGAAATCTTTAATTCACTTTGTAAAGCTTGTACAACAGCTGTGAAATATGTATCATCTTAAGATCGAAAATTATGTTTTTCTTTCATTTTTCTTTTTTGGACTTGATTGGTATTGGACTATACTTTTTGTCGAAGGAACATCTTGTACATGGCAGGCTATTGAGTATGTTGTTTCTTTTTTACTAATTCCACCAATTGTCTATACCTTGCTTGACATTCATCCTTTGGAACGCAATATCGATTATATTAAACATACGTTTGAAAAATGCGTTGTAATATATCTATATACGATACCTTGCTCTTTCCTTCAACGCATTTTGCGATTTTCTCCCATCTATCTATTGATGTGCCTTTAGGATATTTTATAAGAGCCGCTTCTAGAGCTCTTTGTTGTTCTTGACTCCATTCGCTAATGCCTTCTACATTCTCGGCACGAGTCTTTATCTTTTTTGAACGTTCTTCTATAACAGTCTCCTCTGTAGGCGAACCGGGTTTTAATCCTTCGTCTTTTATCTAGCAAGTACCAAAATATTATTCATCAAGAAATTAGAATTAGAATCTATAAAAAAACAGACTAGAAAATAACCTTTTTCGCCATATGCGTAACTTCGGTAACTGTACGGTTCATCGCGTCTGCAATTTTATCCCACCTCTCTGATGTACCACTGGGATACTTCTTCACAAGTTTTATTAATTCTAATATGTCATCATCAGTCCATAATCCCCCAGAAATAGCAGGTTTCTGATAAACGTGATTTGTTTGGTCTTTCTTAAATACTTCTTTAACGCCATTACCGCTTCTTTCTTGCGGAGTGAAACCAGTTCTGCGTCTCCTCGTACGAGATGTGAATTCTGGTTCTGGTTGTTCGTTTTCTTGCATTCTGAAACAGGGCGTATAAATAAATTCTAAGCATACCTAATGGAAGAAAAATATTTGGTAGCAAATAATACGTTTCATTTGAATATCACAGCTTTACTCACAATGCTTCTTCTTCTTTTTGCTTTTTCCTACGTTTTCTTTCTTCCAGTATAGTATTCATTACACGCACGATATCAGGTATGGACAGCGTAAAAGCTATTATCCATCTTGGAAATTGAAATGGGAGAGTGTTCCAAATAGTTGGTGTAGGAATTTTCTCCAAAATGTCTGCCAAATCCGGCACATCCATCTTCCCTTTCTTATTCTTTTTTTGCATTTTCTGAAGTTTACTGCCCAAAACTTGTTCCTGCAACATATATTATGATAAATAGACAAAGCAATTTAACTTCCGTTAGTTTTGAGTAGTTTTTCATACATACATATGTATATCTTTTCTCGAAATATGCGGCCCACGCAACTACATATTGTCCGATGGTAATCAGTAAAAATAAAATTATTCCTAATTCTACAAGTCCCATTTTCCGCACATGGCGGTAATAATACACGGCTGATCGCCAGTTTGGCAATCCATTAACTAGAACATTGTCGTATCGCTGACGTTTCGCAGGATCTTTCAGAATATCATAAACAGCGACTAACTGGAAATGAGAGGAAGATGATGAAAAAGTACTAAATTTATTTCCCTTCAGACATCTAAAATTCTAATCAGGCATCATTTTTTATATAAAGTATCTAAGTACAAATCAGGTATCATAAAAATATAATCATTTATGGCAAATGTGATGGGAAAGTTGTAAAAACTGAGGATGAAGTTGACATTGCCTCAAAAGGTGAATTGAATTTTTCTAACTTTAAGTGATTACAATTTTTAAATTAATGCAAGAAGTGCAAAAATTCAAATAGTATTGTATAGAAGAAAGTCGGTATTTATATAGTATGAAAAAACATATTGCTCAAATTGCTAATTAATTATAATAAAATACAACTATTTAAGATAACATATTATGATCAAAATATCCCATAAAATATGGTTCTAATTATATTATAACTTCTAAAATAAGTTGTAATATATTTAATGTATATCAGAAAATACTGTTAACTTCATCCATATTTTCTAACTTCCACACCACATTTTCCATGAATGATTGTATTTTTATGATACTTATAGAACTTATAGGATGATAAATTAGAATTTTAGGTGCCCGAAGGAGTACAAATTAGGCATTTTTTGTCCTTTATCATTCGAAATGTTTATTTCAGAATTGGGACGACCTGTTACTTACTTTCCTAAACTGTTGCTCTGCATCTTCTGCAGAATTTTTATCTGGATGCAACTGCAGTGACAATCGTCTGAAAGCTTTCTTAATTTCCGAAGCATTTGCGACCTGAAAAATTAATTCATCAACTATTTGTTTTTCATTTAGAAAATTAATTATGTAAATAAGGACAATAAAAAACGAGATAAACCTGCGGGACACCAAGCACTTCGTAGAAATTTTGATTGACCTCCTCGACAACGTCGAATACTTCCAATTCGTCATTGTCCCAAGCATTTGTGACACCGTATACATCGAAAAAGTATAAAATTCGAAAGATCAGTAATAATGACACTCTCATTTTTTTTTATTCGCTAAGTATGTACATTCATATCCGTTGAAAAGCTCCTCCTTTTTGATTCTAGCGCGTTAGTCACTGAAACACTATGCTATAATCATTATTTCACTCGAATTAAATCGATCTTCCGCTAACCAAAGTGTGAAATATGTTAAAATGCTAAGTGCCACATCGCAAATTCAAGTGAGGTTAGATTATGGAAACGTAGGCCGTGTGTATTAAACGCGTCGACGACTGACGATATATAGGAAAAAAATAGAATTTGAACCTGTGTTAGTGTATCTGTTGCACTTAACCAAAGGGTTATTTTCAATTCGCGATTCTACTTTATCAACGGAGGTTACCTATAAAAAATCTTTAGTTTTTTAAATCATTTCTGATTCTTTATCCAAAATTTTACATTGAAGCAAAATTATAGAACCTTTTGAAACATCATTTTCAATTTTACAACTCAAAATGTCTATTAATACGCAAATTCATTCATCTAAAAATGTGCTATATAACATGTGAGAGAATAATTAAAGATTAAATTCAACAAACTGATTGTATGAAAAGGATTATTTTAGGTAATTTTGTTCCATGTATTAATGCAAGTAATCCGTTTAACCTTGATTACCTGGAACAATATGTACAACAAAGTTGCTTAAGATAAGCAAGATTACGGTTTATAAGTTACCTATATAATATATGTATATAGAAATGTCCATGCTGATGTAGGAGATGAAGTCAAATTTATCGAACTGGTTGTATGAAAAAGATTAGTTTAGACAAGTTTCTTCTACATATTAAACCAAATAATTCATTTAATCTTGCGTATCTAGAACAATATGTACAACAAATTTGCTTAAGATAAGCAAGATTACGGTTTGTAAGAGACTGTATTGCCGATAGGAATACTAACGTTAGCGCTATAATATACAGATGACTCCACCAATTTCGGTGATTCGAGGCGCGGCGCACAGTGTGCTTTTGCATTCGCATGCATCACCATCCAGGCTATTCGATCGAAAAATGTGTCTTCCGCTATATTTAAGTGCGACTGCACGCACTGTTTTTACAAGCTTTCGCCTATAGGAGGTAGAAGGTTTGACCGTGAAGTCGCGTGAGCTTAATTTGCAACGATAACTTGGAAAATTCCATGGAACCGTGAATCAACTGAACGGAAACCGCATCGAGTTAATTTCCTGGCCGCAGATGGTCATCGTGGCTCATTCTTCCGATTTCCATTGATTGTATTTATAGTGTCCTCCAGTTTATTTTTGCATGCGGCTCCTTTGAGAAAAAGATGCGCCTATCCGCTGGCTGACAGCGTTTCTCGCGTCGTAAGTCCCTTTAACCATAGGATTTTTAACATTTAGGAGAAGTCGTAGTTGTACAGAGAGAAAAAAGAAATCGAAAGAAAAAGAGAGAGAGAGAGAAAGAGAGAGGGGGAGAGAGAGAGAGAAAAAGACGATTGACGACTACAGTAAGGTCTTATTTGCATGTATTCGGACTGACGTTATGTGTGGGTGTGCAAGTCTATTTAATATATATTGTTGAACGTACGAACTCGATTGCCAGACTCTTTATTTCGTTTCTGTTCTAGATTCGTGATCCTGTGTCTCATTCGTTGTTGTCGTCTTCGTCGTCGTCGTCATCACTGACTTAACGACGAACGCGATTTTTTTTATGGAGGAATCATTTGACGCGTTATAGCACAATAAAAGTGATCCGAACAAATACATTATTAGATCCCACTATGGAGATGTTATTCTTAGCGTGAAAACGTTGTAACGTTAGAAAGACGGAAGACCGTTTTTACCTGTGCTAGATTCTTTTTACAATTCTATTTTGAACCTTCACATGTCGCCGGGTATTGTTAACCTATAATTCGTTGAAAAAGTACGAAGTTTCTCCTTTTGCAGCCTTTAGTTTCGAAATTTTCTAATTTTTGAATATCGGTACTCAGTAATTTTTCCTTTTGAGTCGTTTCAAATATTCAGAGTGATAACCGTTCCATTATCTATTTGTCGTCATTGTCTACATATAAAGCATTTTTGTTGCATAATGAGTAATTATTAGCAGTCTATAACACCACTAAATTATTCTTTGCAACAGTTAAGGCATTATCAGAATGAGTTGTCATTACGAATGAATACCCTTGCAATGTTTGAACGTTAACGCTTCATTTATGTCTGGTTGCATTGCAAACATTCTCCCATCTGTACAGTATATTCAATTGGTCATAATGCGTCTATTAATCATGCTTTAAATCATGCTCACATATTTCTAGCTCTAGCATATTGTCCCTTTGTCCTTTAGTGTGGTGGTTTGTCTTCTTGTACGGTGAAGGACGTGGATCTGCCTAGCAAAAGTCTGCCTGATATTCAAGCAAAATACACATATTAAAGCATTGAATATTGAAATGGAGTCTGCTATAGCTGGGCGTAGGCGGACAACCGCACGACATTCAGCAGAGGATCAGGCTCTCGATCAGATAGCCAAGGAGGTATGGCTTGATTATATTATAATAATGTAACAGAGTAGAGTTTATGAAAAAGATGATATTAAGAACTTTATAATTGTTATATTATTTCAAAACTGTATTCGTTGCCTTAACAGGAAATAAAATAAGATAGTATTGTTGCTATAAGTGTGCTTGACCTTCGGTACTTAAATGTGTGCATGTTTGTAGTAGGTGGGGTTTATATCTTCTTTGATAAGTTTATCTGTAAACAAGAATGTGTAGAGACAATTACTAAATAAGTGAGATATTATATATAGTAAATGTCACAAGTATTCTAATTAATATTTTATCTTTGAATTGTGACTAAATTAAAGTAAGTATTTGTTGATCTAAATTGATATCAGGATCTCGCATGTTATTTTTAATATCATATGTCTAATACAGTGTTTCTATATCATGTGTCAATGTGTTAATAATAAATTGAATGTGAAACTATGTTTTTGGTAACAGGATGGATTTTCCATACATACTTTCAGGCAGAAGCTAGATTAGCTGCTAGAAGACAGGCAAGAGCGGAAGCTAGAGAAATACGAATGCGGGAGTTAGAAAGACAACAGAAAGAGGCAGAGGAAAATGCAGATAGGGTGTACGACATGTGTTCAGGTATCTATCCGAAAAAATTAATTCTACATAAAATGTTAGAAACGAAATAAAACACATTATTTTCGCAATTTTTCAGCTGATGTGAATAGAACAATGAGAGTAACACCTGATTCTGTAAGGTCGTCGCGTCTCCTCACGAATTCTAACAATTTCCAATCCAGTCGAAGATCTTCCGAAGATTCGCTGGAAGATGCTGGCCTAAGCAGAGACCTCAGGGTACTAACATTTTTATCTTGCAATTCATATTACGATAAGAAACACCATGTGTTCGTTTATTTAAATATGTACAAGCCTTCTCCCGAATTTTTCCTTTGCAGTTAGAATTGAAAGAATTTGAAGAAAAATTTAGGAAGGCGATGATAGCCAATGCTCAGTTAGACAATGAAAAATCTTCGTATGCTTATCAAGTCGATCTATTGAAAGACAAATTGGAGGAACTAGAGGAGACGGTTGCACAACTTCGTAGGGAACTTAGAGAAAAGAATCGTGAGTCTGAACAGTTAAAAAGACTCAGTCAGACATTGAAAGACGAGTTAGATGTATGCCATGCACAATTAATAGAAAGAGATACGCTTATACAAGTAAGTAAGCGATAATCTCAAATAAATATATCGTACTTTTCATTTTAATTCTGTAATTAAAAACTAAAATTATTTTAGGAAAACGGTTTAGTTATTGTCGACGATGAAGGAAGTGAAAACGAAGATAATGAAATTGAGAACGGTCCGCGTCCAAGACGAAGAGTACTAGTCAGTACAGAAGCAGCAGAATTATTGCAAAACGCCGGAAAGGGTTCACTAGGTATGCAAAATTATAGAAGATGAAGAATATTTTTGAAATAAAAAGATATATGAAAGAATGTTTTATCATAAATCATAGATGTCCGGCTGAGAAAATTTGCTTCTGAAAAAAAAGAATTGCAAGATGAGATACGACATCTTAGATTGGAACTAGAGGAGACAAGAAATCGTATTAGGTCCGAAAGATCGCCTGGTTCAGTATTAGGTTTGTATACTTACTATAAAATACACCACACTTATATTATAGCATATTATAAAATTTCCTTTTATATTGTTTAGTGTATCTATAATTGTATTTCATAATTGTTTCTTCTAGGTTGCTTATCAGACTCTGAAGATGTGCAACGTGAAGCAAACAAGCTTTTGGCCGATTACAAGTTCAAGCTTCAAAAAGCTGAACAAGATATGTCTACTTTGCAAGCTACTGTAGCCAGGCTAGAAAGTCAAGTAATACGTTATAAGTCAGCAGCAGAGGCATCTGAAAAAGCGGAGGATGAACTGAAAGTAGAAAAGAGAAAGTTACAGAGAGAAGTAAGCGAAAACTCTCTGCGAGTTTTAATACTTTGTAATTTAATTTGAACATTCTCGCCAGATAAATCGGAAAAAATCTGTTTCTTATAGGTCAGAGAGACTCAAGGCCGTGTAGAAGAACTGGAAACGGCAAATTCTCATTTACAGAGGCGATTGGATAAACTTAAAAATGCAAAATCCGCTCTGTTGAAGGAGCTTTGACGGGACGACTTCTTGGGGTCTGTACAATGAGTCTGCCATTTTTCGATTCACTGGGAACCGTGTGCCGATGTTGCCTCACACAACATGAGATACTACTTAACGCATTGAAATATAATTTATGCGAACGGAACACGTACATATAGTAATCGTTACGCGGATTTTACCATGATTTTAATTGATTTTTAATTGTACAATACTGCATACAAGTATGGCATTCCAAAATGGCCACCGCTGTGCAATGGTCTATTGGGATGCCATATTTGGATTAATTATACGCTAAACTGCTGTGAAAAGAAGTCGCTGTTTTATATTCAACACGTTCTTTTCTTTCATTAATTTTTTTTTTTTTTTTGACACTAACAATTATTCTGCATTTCTTAGTAAAAGAAAGAAAAAGAGAAAAAAAAAACGAAGAAAAAGAAGTAACAGCCTTTTCAATGCATTTCAAACACCGAATATTTTTTCGTTATTTTGCGAACAGTTATGGAGTCAATTTGTAATATGTATATTATTTTGAGGAAAAATATTCTGACTCGTGTATTATAAATGGAATTAAATATTTTCCATGCCTTTATTTTTTGAGGCACAATATTTCATGTTACTTTAGTTTTTGCTCATTGGAGCAACTTCGATGGAAACTTGAAGATAACCGTATAATAGTTATTCAGAATAATTTATGATATACGGGTCAATTAAAACACTGCGTACGTCAATGAGTGTAATTTTTGTGTTACATCGAATAATTTATAAACGATATTTCTACAGATACAAAATATTTATAACTCCTACGAGAACCGTGTTAATAGTTAAAGCTAGAATTTCGAATGGAAGCAACCAATCTACAATATTCATTTTTTACTATCGATCGTCTACTGTGAAATCTTGATAAACGTTTTTAATTTTTTATATCGTATTGTCGTATCTAAAAAATCGATATTAGATTGTATGCCGAATAGAATGATAAAGATAACTGGAACATCTGAAATTTATAAAAGAAAAAATATTCCTGCTGATTGTGGTGTTAAAGTTGTTAATGATAGCATTTTTGATCGATTGAATTGTCTGCAAAACTGAACTTTTTATTCCTCTGACTGATGCGAAGCAAAAGAAAGTAGATGTATGATAGTGTGGTCTTTGTACATTCGAAATAAATTAAACTATGTTGTTGAAGCTATATAATATTCTTGGTATATAAATTTATTATATATATTTTATGTGATATAAAAGAGAAGTACTAGAAAAGTCATTTACATCCTTATCAATTAGAGATACATATGAAAAAAGTAATCCAGCAAATCAAAAAAATAATGAAATAACATCTCATTTATGTCATATACAGCTAATACAAGTTATTTTCAAATTTATAGCGAATCATAAAATATTTAATTACATTCAATCGTCATTTCTAAGTGTAAATATGTATAAATCGTTTAGTTTTCTTTTTAATTTGTTTTTTTTAGCATTTAAATTATCTACACGGTAAAAATAAAAATTTTCAGTTTTAGATACAAAATTACAAAAAAAAAAAAGATACAGTTTTTTTATTGTGATCCGAAGCTCGATTGCACTATTCTTCATAAAAAAATTACTTTATTATGATACTGTATACGAGAGTTCAAATATTTGCTATAACTCAAAGAAGTATTATCTAACAAATCATGTCGTGTTACTTACATATAGTCAATACATAATTAACTTGTATATTGTATGTTGATTAAAATTAAGAAACAGCTTTTGCTTTGTTTCTAATTCCCAATGCAGGGCTTTGTGGATTGGTTATAGGCTTGGTTGATTTTACAATATTTATAGGTTTATATATTGGCATTGGTCTAGCTTTCACCTCTGCCATTTTGCGCAGCTCTGCTCTTTCCATTTTTTCTTTCAATAATTTATTCTTTTCTTCCTGCATTTTCTTTGCTCCAAATTCCTGCTCCCTCTTCTTGATTTTGTCATCAAATTCGTTCCTTTTTTGAACTCTTTTCATTGTATTTAATTCAACTTTATCAACCTTGTTCTGGACATTGTTTAATTTTTTATTTTTAGTATCTATTAAGCTTGTGCTGGTTCTATTTATTATCTCCTTCTTTCTAGTGCTTATGTCCGTTAATGTATTGTTCATAATATTAGGCTGCTTATTTTCTTGGTTTCTGTAACTTTTTATTTGTCTGTTTCCAAGTTCCTTAGAGCCACATACCTTGTCCTTGCTTCGTATATTATCTTTAGATAAACCATGAATCACAACAGGTTTAAAGTTTGGAACAGGATTGGCATGGAATACTCTAACCTTTTTATCCTGTTCCTCCAACTGCTTAATAAATTCTTCTTTCTTCTTAGCAAGGAATTTGTTTCTTTCTTCAAAACTAAATGGACATGTAGCTATTGTTCTCCTCTTTGAACTCTGCTCTTTAACTGTATTTGTTGGCTTTAGAAATTTAGGTGCGGGTCTTGCATGAAACTCTGTCTTTACTTTATTTACTTCCTGAGTGTGTAAATTTTTCAGTTTTTCATCCTTTCTCATCTGAAATTCCTTGTTGCGAGTGTTAGAATTGAATTTTGTGTCTTTTGTGTTATCTGCAACAACTTCTACACAAGGATTTTCCTTCTTAGAGGAAATACTTGAGCTACTAGTGGAATGAGTGATGGGAACAACCTTTTTGTGTTCCGTGGCATTTGTATTCTGTTGCAAATTTAGGGATGGTCCTGCTGTATGACGTGTTCTCTTAGACTGAGTCAAATGAAACTCTTCCGTAACTGTAGTTGGCTTTTTAGGTACTTTTTTCAATACTGACGGACCCTTTAAGATATTAATTGGTACAGGATTTGCTTTGATTTGATGCTTCTTCATTTCTTCAACCTCCAACTCCTCTCTTTCTTGTTGACTCAAGATATTACCTCTTCTCCTTCTCTGTTTGCATCTTAATGCAGGAGAAACTGGATAAGTGAGCTTCAGCGGTGATCGTTTCAATTTCATCAATGGACCAGGCTTCATATCCTTGTTACTGAGAGTACGGAATCTCTGAGGTGTTCCATTTTGGAACTTAGAAATCGCCTCTGCTAAACTTACAAATTGATTTGAACGTTTTCGATTCTTTATCATCCTTGTTATACGATATTGACAAGTAAGTACCTTTGGTTGTGATTTACCCAATGAGTGTCGTTTTTTATTAAATAAATTGGATTCTTTTTTTGAAAGTGATGCAATTTTATAAGATAATCTTTTCTCTGAAAGATTATCTTTTGCTGAAGTATCAACTTTTGATTTTGTTACTAATTTATCTTTATTTTTTGCAAATGCAGTTTGTAAAGCATTTTTCTTTTCCATATCATTGCCCTGAATATCTTTCAATGAAGACTTACCAAGAACTGTGGTCTTTGTCTTTAACATACGCTGCTTAATCCTCTCAGGCAAAGCCTTTTTAATTTTATGATTTGCCATTGATACTTTAAATTCAGTGGTCAAATCTGTTATTGATATATTCCATGTCTGATGAATCTTGCTGGACCTTTCATCTAGCTTTAAGTCATTCATAGCTCTGTCTAATTGATGATCCTCCTTAATTTTCTCTACAGAATGCTTTTTATTTTCATGAGGTATAAAATATACTATATTACAATGTGCAGAAGTTTCTGATTCTAAACTGTCATCAAACTTTGTTTCATTGACAGATTGCTCATTTTTGCTTTCTTGCATATATGAGAAAGATGAAGTGGAATTAATGGTAGATTTCAAAAGTATTTGAGGATCGTGCACCTCGTGTTCTTTTTCGAAATAACTATCACAACAAACCTGAGGGCTACGTGTAAAATCTGCCCACTGTGGAGCACAACAGTTGTCCATTATATCAAAAAAATTTGAATTCATGGATTAAATTTTCAAATAAGTATTACAATAAACTATCGTAAGGTGGATATTATTCAAACACAATCTACAAAAAAAGCGCGAGGATAATAGAAAAACTTAAAAACGTTATTCTATTTATATATTAAAGTTTATATGTACCTTTGAAATATGTAGCAAGCAATTAAGCTGCAATTTTTACACGATTTCGTGCAATTAAACGTTTATCTGGTCCAGTAGTTCTTTCACAATTCTTTAACTAACTAATTTTATAAAAAAAACTTCTTTCCAGGATATTTACTTTTCAAACACCGAAAATCCTGGTAACTGGTCAACGTAGACGTTGACGAATTTAAGTTTGAAATTTTTTGACCTTCCATCTAATTGGCTGGAAATAATGTACATAATATAAAAGTTAAAGATCTCTATTATTCCTATAAGAATTTTATTCATTATTGTACGTTAAAGTTGGCAATATTAGTATATAGTGACTTAACGCTCAGTGACTGTTACATGAAAAGGTGCCATAGAAAATAACTGCGCACCTTACTGCGCAGAATAATTTTTCCGCGGAAAAACAAAAAAAGGTGAGACATGGATAAAACAGTTCGAGAGGAAAGGAAGATTTGAAGTAGCATTTCGAATCGTTTTTATCTTCCTATATTTTGTTTTGTTCACTCTTAACTAGATAGGATATTTGATGAACTTATTACTTGAGTTAAGATTTTCGTGAGTCACTGTAAATTGTAAAGAATTAAGTAATTACGTAGGATGTATAAAGTTGGCGCGCGGAAGCGCCCCTAACATCCACATACGGAATTAACCAGACATGTCGTCGGACGTATTTGTTGGATTAATGTTCGCCTGCAAAGATGTAAATAAACTGTTGGTTAGCTGACCAGTTTCGTGCGATGAATCGTACGAGGACCGCAATATGTGCGTAGCTGTATGTACACAACCGTCTATCCGGCAATCCAAAGGTAGGGGCCCAAGAATGGCGCCCGCGCGTGTGCAATGATCAACTTTACTGTAGCAGACGGAACATATTGCTTCGTCGACGTTTATTTCTGTTTTGATGTGCGCAAATTCTTTACTGGGCACGCACTGGTTCATCAAATAATTCTGCTCCAACATTTCTATCAAAATTATATCTATCCCATGAAATTTCCATTTTGGGAGATCCTCCACCATCTCCTGTCACTATCTATTCTCCTGTCTATTTACTCAAACGTGGACTTCCGATTTGTGATGCAAACGTCAATGTGACAATTGTTGAATGATACACTGTAATATGGTATCACTATCAAGTCGATTCGATAAGTTAAAGTGGAGAGTGACATTTGAGTGAAACTTAATGTGTCCAGTAAGAATTCATAAAAATTCTTTATGAAAACTCAATCTCGCGATAATGCGAGAAGAGAACTATATTTCACGTCCGATCATTGATAAGGACCATCGAATAGGGAATTTCCAGTAATGTATATTCTTTTTCGATTATCTTGAATCAGAAGTTATTATTAAACTTTCTTGTGATACTGCCATCTTATTCTGACATCTTCTTTACTAATGACCATTTAAGCAGCTTCAAATTTTTGCAGATGAACGTTCCACTATATGGACTTCTTGGAGTTGCGGCTGCTCTACTCATATATATTATTGGAATTGGAATGATCCTGAAGCTGTTTATTTGTCTGCTAGCCTTAATTTTAGGGTATGATTCACTTTCTTTTAAGATCTTGATGTTGAAAACATTGATATTTCTATCTATTTAATTTTGTTGTAGAATAATCACATGTATATATAGAACATATGGTGCAAACCTTGACAATGCAGTTAAGTCTGAAAGGGAAGACTTAAACAAGAAGACTGAAAAGTTACGGCAGGTGATTACATATTAAACAATACGACTGGATTGATTACCATGGTGCTTAAAGATGCATTTCTTTTTGTTTTAGTATATTCTAGATCTATCCACCCAGAAGATGACCTTTACTTTAGATAGAAGAATCACTGGGAGCCGTATTATTGACGAATCCCTGCAAGTACATAGTCGATTTAAAAACTTTTATTGCCTTTGTGTACTCCAACATGAAATATATTATATAGTATATAATAATATATAATATATATAATAAGAGTAACATACGATTTGCGGTTTTTCCCTATGTAGGAAATACTAGATTTCGTTATCCGAGATTATGTGGAACCATGGTACAGCATTATTACAGACGACGAGGAGTTTATATATTCTGTTCGGGACACTGCTCAGAAAATAGCAATCAACATTGCAAATCGGTACATAAAGCATACAATTCGATAAATCTTTTTTGCTTCATTCCCTTTTAAGAAAATCATCTTTTCATTAGGGTGAAAGGTGTAGATTGGGTACCATACTTAACCACGCGCCTTGTGGACGATGCAGCTTCCCATGTTAGGCTCTATCGACAGGCAAGAGCGAGGATAAAGCAGCTTCGAGCCAAGAAACTGCAGAAAGGTAGTGCCAGCTCAAGCACTTCCAGTGGCACACCTAAGAAGACACCCACGCATAGACGAAATAAAAGTGAAACGGATGTCTCTTGGTATTCCCAGTCTAAGTTCTACATTCCCAATTTATCTTCCCTCACGGAACCAATCGAAAGTAACGAGGAGAAAGAAGAGGAATCGCTGGAAAAGATATTTTTCGACCTGGAGGTGCAAATGGAGAATGATTTAATCTGCAGGGACCTGGTGTGCACTAACAGCACTCAGGAACTTGAATTTTTAGGAGAGATATCTGAAATTCTATTATATCTTGTACTACCAAAAGGAGACTTCGATTGTTTGACTGTAAGATTTATTTTAAGGGAGTTATTAGTGAATGTGATTATTAAACCATTGTTGGATCTATTCTCCGATCCTGATTACATTAATCAGGCGTGTATATGGCTGGTAAGTATATTAGAAGATCGTTTTAAACAGCAAGAAACGAATTATGCTTATAATCTTGCATTTTCAGTGCGCTAAGGAAGGTGGCTTACCCAGCGATGTGTTTTTAACGGTGATCAGAGTGACGGATAGCTTAGATGAATTAACGGCGACGAAAAATATAGTTTGTAAAGAAATAGCTCATCTTCGTTCTAAGGATTCTGGAGGAGAGGATGATCTGTCGGTGAAACAACAATTGAATAGTTTACTCTACGTAAAGAAGATTTTGGAAACCAGGATTATCGGGATGCAGGAGGGACTAGAGTCAGAGACCGACTTAATCGGTACTCAGCCCGATTGGAACAGGCTACTGATGCCTGGACAGAAGTTAGTGAATTTACCCCTAGATGAGCTATTGAAGAATAATATCGCGTTGAGTTACTTCATCGACTATATGACCTCCATAAATGCAGAATCGTACCTGTTCTTTTATCTAAATATCTATGGCTGGAGGGTATCGGCAGAGCAACAGATATCCAACATAGAATTGCAGAAGTTGCACGCGGCTCAAGCAACTCCTAGTCTCATAGGTACCAAGCGTAAAAATACAGATCTGGAAAATTTAAAAGAAGCAGCTATCAAAATCTACCAGCAGTACCTCAGCGACAAGGCATCTCCAAAGTTACAACTGGACGATGCCTTGGTAAAGACTTTGTTAACCAGAATAAAAACTGAGTCTGTGAAAGAAATATGGTTCGACGATCTTAGAGCTTGTTGCTACGAAAAATTACAAAACGAGGATCGATTTCTGCCAGGTTTTAAAAGATCCAAGGCTTACGTAAAACTTCTCGCGGAATTGGATCTTTTGAAAGATCCAACATCTGAAGAAGATACAAAATCTTTGGATAGTATCAGTTTGTCGAGTACGAATAATGAACTGGAGACTCTGGATGAGATGTCTGAAATATACAAAACCGAGGATACTAAACCGGCTGAATTAAAAGATAGTAAGTCGAAATCTAACTCTTCGACGAGTTTGGCCAGCATCGTTGAGCCAAACGAGGACAGACCGGTTGAATCAGATTCTTCGATCAACATTAGGACCATGAAGAGTATGAGGAAGGCGATTAGCATTGATACGGACCACATTAACGAGGGTAAAGATGTCTCTTTTTATCTAGAATCGAATTCAGAACAATTTGTTAAATTAGATGAGAACACTTATGATCAGAATGCCATTAAGAAGTTGCAACAGGGAAAATTCGAAATTACGGCCAAGATTATCGAGACTGGAATAGTTAATGATCGTGGGAAAACTTATGGTATCTACGCAGTAGCCGTGACCAAGAATTACGATTCAGGTTACCAAGAGAAGTGGCACATTTATAGGAGATACTCTGATTTTTACAATCTTCATCAAAAGATTAAAGAAAAGTACTACGATTTGGCGAAAATTCCTTTTCCAGCGAAGAAGGCTTTTCATAATATGGAAAGAACCGTTTTGGAAAGAAGAATGTTGATGTTGAACGCCTGGTTGCATCAATTAACGAAACCAGCTGTCGTCGAAGGACATATGGGTCTACAGAATTTGTTACTGAACTTTTTGGAGCAGGGGGATTACGATAAAGGTGTTACTGGTGGACAGATATCTAAAACGGTAATTATAATCATTATACAGGGTGTTTTAGTCAACTGGAACAAGCGGTGTCTTTAAATCAATTGTAAATAGAAAAAAATATAAGAATTTTGTATTAAATGATAGTAGTAATTAAATGCATGATATTTTATTTAAAGTGTTCTGTTTGCCTGGTACACTCTGTATATACAAGTAAGATTGTAAGAGGATTATACAAGGTATTTAATCTTCGATTTAATACAGATAGATACTCTGATGAATCCATTGAAAACGTCAATGAAAACGGTAACTCAGGCAGTGAAAACTATGCCGGATAATATGCTAAATACGGTAGATGGAGTTATGGACAATATAAGTAAATTTTTTGGCAATCCAAAGAAACCCAATGCCTTTTATGAGAACACCAAAGTTAGTGCTAGTCTGGATGTGGAGGTGCTTATTTACCTTTTAGATCAGTATGTAGTAACCACATGGTATTTAAATATGTAGCACATCTTAATTTCATTTTATTTTAGACCAACGACAACATTCCCTTACGAATAATGCTACTATTGATGGATGAAATCTTTGACTTAAAAGTGAGAAACCAATGGCTCAGACGACGAATAATAACGTTACTCAGGCAGATCATTCGCACTATGTTTGGGGACATAGTAAATCGAAGAATAGTCGAGTACGTTTCCCTATTAACGAGTCCAGCCAGGGTAGCTGGTTACTTAAAATTATTTAAGTAAGTAACCCTATATTTTGTCACATGGAATTAAATAATTAACGTTATTTGACTAATTATTCGACTGTACAGGAACAGTTTCTGGCCAAACGGAATTAAAGCCGAAAAGAAACCACCCAGGGATGCAGAAACGAAGAACAGAACAAGGGTAGCAGCCAAGGTTGCACTTTTATCCTGTCTTTCGGATGAATTGAAACATATCATTGGTAGTGAAACAACCAGGAGAGGCCTTCTGAGAGTGTTTGAGTTGTTCCAGCGACCTGTGCTCAACAGAAGACTTCTGTACGCACTTCTAGAAGGAATTGTAGAGACTCTGTTCCCTCAGAACAACTTGGTGGACATTTTTCGAAAACTCTACTCGGTTTCACCAAGGTTACAACAAAGAAACTTTCAGAAAACATAAGATCTGATAATTCTATTCAGCATATTTTGGAGTTAGGAATGCCTACGAATCTCTTCATCGAATACTATCTGCACCAAAGACTTTGAACAGAATAGTGAAATGGAGGATGACTGTTTACCAGCTCTTGAGTGAGCAGTTGATTTCTCAAAAATGAATGAGAGGAGAAATCATATTGTCGAGTAAATATTTTATAGAGGAAGTTAGGGGAACCAATACTCACGCCTATAAATTTTATCTATAGATGAATTGTAAAATACAAAGGACGAATTTCCTTAATCGATGCTCAACTGGAAGATTACCTAAAAACTCGTTAGGGGTAAAGTGATTATGTACATTATTATCTCGAGCAGCCAATTTCATTGCAATAAACAAGAGAAGGAAAGATGGAAGTAGTCATTTTTCAAACTGGGAACAATTTGAAAGTTCTGTAGAGAAAAAGAATTTCTAAATTATACTCTCAATTTCTATTAATATGTATATTCGAATAAAATAAGCGCAGTAATCCAGTGGCCAAATAAGTCTAATAAACTATTTACACAAATTAATTCGAGCACTTTAATCGAGTTTTGCTGGTAGGTTACGGAACATTTCACAAATCTCTCGAATATCTCGTAGAGACACGCGTATTTAAGAAGATTATGCATTCCAATTTGCATTTTAGCAATGTACTTCATAAAAGAACACTTTTTACATGTGTACTAGAAGACCAACTTTTTCATGATGGTGTTATTCTTTAATGTACAAACCGTCGCGAAAATGCAATACTTAATTCGCCGAAAGATCTTCAATGTATCGTGCCATTTCAAACCTACACGTAGCAAGGACAAAAGCAAGTAAAACTAAGTTTCTATTTATTCGAATTTCTTTGAAGAATTTCTTCGGACAGCTATAAGTTTGTAAAATCTTAATTTAATTCTCCTGTCGTTAACGAATGTAATTATTCTTAACGATAGTGTAAAATTGTTGTAAATGTCGTACAATTGTATATATACATGAACGTTATTTCTATCGTGTTGAAGCGCCATATCTGTCATCGTTTACTTATTATTAAAGGAATTGTTTATAAATCGATACTATTTACTCTCTTCTCACATCCCTACCTTTTCTCTCTATAGAAAAATTATGGAGATTCATATCATATACATTCTCAGAAAGATTCAGTAAGCCTCAATTTTTTTTCCACCTAAAAATAAAAATACATTTTTTCTCTAAAACGTATATAATTTTTCAAGTTAAATTAAAACAAAATTAATATTTTTCCAAGAACAAGGGTAAACATTTAGCATGAAAAAGAATTGCAAGAATAGAGTGAGATTTATGTGTGGTAACTCTTCCGCAAAGTCGGAAGTTTTCAAGTTTTCATGGCCAAATATGGATTATTAATTTTGCCAGCTATGCTGGAAGATCGAAGAGATTAACTGGGCTCGTATTTCAAAAGCCGCGACAAAGAAACTAGTTAATTACTACGAATCAATTAATCGTGGCCATTAGTAATAGCGTGGGGGGGGGGGGGGAATTCGCGACAAGAAAAGAGAAAAGAGTGAGCAAAAACAAAGAAACTTTATTATCGAAGGCCTGCTGCTGCGAGACTAGGGGAAGTATATTAGGAAAAAAAGAGGGGGCCGGGTACAAGAGCATCGTCTCATCGTTCACATCGTTGTTCGCCTCATACGGGGACATTTTGCCCGAGCAGAAAGAGGGGGTCTCTCTGAGGGCTTTCAGCTTCCGAAGAAGGGGTGGGGGCCGGACCAGACCGGGCCATTTTAGTCCTTACAAATTTCTCTTCATTCATCAGCCTCTTCATCATCAACTTCCTTCCTTGAATTTCTCTTAATAGTTCAGGAGAACTATTATTCATTCATCATTAGGAAATGACGATCGTCTTAAGCGTCTAAAAATAAAGTTGGATTAACCTCCAACTAATACTTCCTTGCCTGCTCCGCTATATATATCACTTTATCATTTGCACAATTTTGAGAATTTTCAATTATCAAGGATGTTCCTCTTACTTTTGATGCAAATTACTCTAGTAGAGGGTTGGAGGGACCTCTTATCCCCTTAAGAACCCCATCCTCCCCAACCTCCCGAACCCGGAACCTCCAATCCAATCCAGATCATGGGTTCAGCCACCAGGCCGCTGAAAACGAACCTCCTCTATCCATTGTGGCGAAAAGAATTGGCGGTGGTGCGTCTAGCGCATTTTCAGAAGGGGTTCCAGAGCAGCGGTCGGCCCCCGGGCTCTCTCCGCGCGAAAGAAGAGGGGAAACGCATCGTCAGAGGCGTACACAGCCGGGCAACGACTACCGAACGACGTACTAACGAAAGAAAATCGATATGCATGATTCACGCAAGCGAGAGAGGACGCCTCGAAGGGGGCCGGGGGACAGGGGTACGCAGGGGTGGGTATACACACGGTGAAAGGCTGTAGGAGAGGCAACGGAGGGGAAGGGAGAACGGAGAGCCACTCTTCTCCCTTCGTGCTCCCTTTTGCCGCGAACCAAGGGGACGGAGAGAGCTGTATCAGGCTGTATGTGCGATCAACACACGTAATTCTATACAAGCACACGAGGAGGGGTATTCTTACAATGCTACCCCCTCGGTCACTCGATCAGTCGTGTCCAGAGTCCCATGCTCGTTGCGAACCTTCGTGGCTCTCCTCGTCGACATTCTCGCGTGTCTTCCTCGTTTTCCATGTTTATTTCCATTTGTCAATTTTACGCCCGTTGTTTCTCCTTTCGATCATTTCCAGGATCTATAGCAGTTCCACACGTCACGGGGGTTTTAGTGATGGTTTTCGTCGAATGCGTCGTCGTCGACACGTACAAGCTACGTCCAGTGCGCGATCGCCGGTTATCCCGCGTTCCTCATTCGATTTTGAGAACTGATATCGATATTCAGAGGACTGTATATACCTCCTCAGTGCATGTGCTGGTGTTTACAGTGGTGACTGCCTATGATAGAGAACCGATGAGTTGCCTTCCACTTTTCTTCTACGGCGTCAGAGAGTAAGAGCATCCTGTAGGATATGATCAGCTTTAATGACAGGTAAAAGGATTTCAGAGTTGTTAAAATTTGTGGATTGTTATATGAACTGTGCTATGGAGACTTTCTGACCGTATCATTGATCCGTTTGGTCAATGATAATGAGAAAGTGACTTTTTGACAATTCCTTTGTATTTCTTTTCATGAAAACTTCTTATCTTTTTTTTTTATTGTAAACAAAATTTCCAAATTATGGAACTGTTTAAAAATGAAGTTGTACTTAGCTAGAATTGCAATTACATACCTTTCGCAAATGAATCTCTCCTTCTTTTATTCAACTTTAATTTATGTTACGAAAAGTGTTTAATTCTTTTTACGTCAAGTATTCTGTCACATATTTCTATAGGAGGATATACTATAATCTGAGCATGCAACTGCACCGCTTTTTCGCGTTGAGGGTGGCTCGGGGATTTCGATGCGAGGCTAGCAACGTGAGGCATCGAGACGCATCTAAAATTCTATTATCGTCACATTTCTGTAAAACCGTTGATCGTCAGCTCTATCCTATTAATTCCAATTATTTATCGATTAATTATTTTTAATACTACCTGTTGCTATATCCATAGAAATCCTTCCATTCTTACTTTAAAAAAAAATGGTCCTTTTTAGTCAAAGCTACCACTTCAAATTCCTTCCATTTTTAGTACACAAAACGGTTTTCGCAACTTTACCTTAAAATATTAGTTTAAAGAAAGCACGAAACTTCCAAGATGTTGTTCATAAATTCCTTAAAAGTTGGATTCGTACAAAAACAGATGGCTCCGATAGACTAGACAATTTGGGGATCTTGATCGTTTGGTTAATTCCAAAAAATCGGGCCGATCGTTCTGGAAGCTGCGCGCATCCGCCTCACGGCGTCGATTTTTCTCGCTTAATTCACGCCACCGATACCAGGTCGACGTGTAACGCAAGAGAATAAAACGAGAAAACGATGCCGGGCTGCGGTCAGCTGGGTCTGGTTCCGAAACAAGATACGCCTGGGACTTAAAATAAACAAACAGTAATATGCCACGAACCGAATAGAAAAGCTAGTCGATCTACTATCGATCTCTAAAAGAGCAAATGGAACTGTACGACGTGCCCACTTGTCGCAAAGGAAGTTAGATTACGACTATATTATGTTAATAATCCTGAAGAATAGTGATTAGAAGACGGAATAGTATGAAAGAAATTTTTGGAACGCGATTCGATCGAGGGTGAGATAGGAACTTGGATCGATATCTCGGTTGGAACGCGATGGTAGAGCCACTATTTACGGGGGAGACCATCTGTATGGGGTGGCTGTTGGTCCACCGTCAAAGAATCCTCCTCGTGAATCCGATTCGCTCTTCCTTTCTGAAACAGAACGTATTCTTTCAGAAATATATATATACAATATCCTTTGTTATCTGTCCCAGCAAAAACTTTGGGTTTTTATAGTCATAAACTTTTCAAAACATGATCAATCTTTTAACGAAAATATATTTTCTTCTATTATCTAATATTATATATTGAAAATCCATGTAAAATCGATCATTTTTATAAAATAAAGTCTAATTTCATGAAAATAGTGAAATAGACGCAACAAACATTCTAGAATGTGTCCAATTCGATACTAATCTAGCGACCTCCCCTTCTGAATGATGTACGGGAGAAATTATAGCATCTAGCAAGGGTAGAATCACTAAGTCAGCGTTAGGGGATGCATTCGTGTCCAATGGGAGGGTAGAAGTTCGTAGACAGTCGTAGAAACACCTGCGTGCACGGGGAAATAGCTTCGTCGAGCATCTGCCCGCGGTCTATTGGCCTATTTCCAGCTGCGTTTCACCCCCAGAAGCTGACTAATTCGAAATAGTCGAAAACCATGTTCCCTAATGTCGTTGGGTAACCATCTTGTTCTGGAAAATTCTTGGGAATCATTAAAAACCGCCCTGAGCATCTGTTGTGTTATGAACCAATAGTAAAAATATATAATTACCTTTGTAAAGCCTAGTACGTTGTATTATAATGTTTAAAACTCATAAATTCTTCAATTGTCCATTCATTGAACTTCTTTTAACATTTTGAATATATTGAGAAGAACTTGCCCGATCAGAATTCCTAAGTGGAGAGATGAAGAAACTGTCTGGAGTCCGGAACATGCGACTTTCGCGACTAAGGCGTATCAGTATCGTTTAAAGGGACTGCAAACATGATACGCAGCCGGATTAACTTACTCTATATGTCCAAAGAGAAACGCAGACCACTGGTTTATCCTAGTTCCTCGCAGAGCGAAGGTCGTCGTACTTCGGGGAGCGCTCATGGCGGCGTTACTTTGAAAAAACGCTGGAAAACCAGATCGAGTTTCTGCAATTCCGTGTCACGAACATTATATGTTGTTAATAGAACGATTAAAAAGCGTAATTTCTTTGGAAAAGCCCTCACTCTCCTTCCAAGTTATTCCGAAGATACGAGATTAGGAAGATACCTTTTTTCTCATTGATGCATCATAAAGTGAAAAAATTCGCACTTAGGTTTGAAAGAATCTTCAGTTGGCTCCCATTTCTTCATCGTGGCACACTAATTCCAGTTTTGACATACTAATCTTCGATAGAATATATATGCTAAATTGAAGAACATCTCGGTACCGAAGATTTAGTTGAATAGACGTTATAATTCAGCGTAGTCGTTGACTCAAGAGAGTCATCTTCTTGGACGACAGGCAGTAAGGAGCTCGCTGACAGGAAGAGAGACGCGAGTACAGGCTGGAAACGGAGAAACAGGGACGGCAAAGCGTGCATAGGTGGTCGCAATTTGCACCTAGAAGCACAGAGAGCACCGATATCTAGTATCCCGTCGTATTATTACGCTCGAGGGCGTTCGTAAGGGGGAACCGAGGTCCAGGGATGGTCGGCCGGCTAGGTGTAGGCTTACTTTGGACTCTGGTGTGGGATTACCGTACTTATATTCAAGTCTAATATTAAGTTACCATTTTGCTTTACGGCAAGTGAACAGGCTGCCTGCATATAGGAAGCCATCCGAGCGCTCTTGGGACAGTCTGGGTTAGGTGTGGGCCCACCTACGACACGTAAAGCGTCGCTTCTTCCCGGCCCATCATCCTTCGTGGTTTCGTTCCGAAAAAAGTGTCATCAAACTTCGACTTCCATCACTTTTTCTGTTTTCAACTAGGAAACTGCTTCTCTTAAAGAGCAGAAATTTTTACTGAAGCTAAAAGAGCAGAAGCTGAAAGAAATACGTTGTGAAGTGGAATTGTGGATCGATGGTACTTAATGATTTGAATAAAAGTGATTTTTACTTGGTTAAATTATTGTATGCATGGAGGCTGGGTGGCTGGAACTGAAGCAGGAACGCGTTTATGTGAATCTTTTCCCTGGGAAGTGATCTTTTCTTTGCTACGAATAGGTCTTCCATTGTCAGAAGAAGGTACGAAGTTTTCATAAATTTTGATATCTGGAGAAAGTGCGCGACTCCGAGGATCTTCAGATAGTATTTTCCATATTTCAATTTACATCTTAATATTCAGCTCAATTTTATACCAAAGAAAAATCTCTGGAGCTGCAATAAGAAGAATGGGCTGTAGCAATCGAGTTTTAAATGAAAGCGGCTGAAAGATTTTCAGTTTTAACTGAAAATCGGCAGAGAAGAGGATCTGAAGACAATAAGAAGACAGAGGTACTGACTTCTGTGCGTGCTGGGGTTTATGATAAACCTCCTAGCACCATTTGAAATCAGTACTACTCTTCTTAGCAATCTTCACCATCGACCACTAGGGATCTACTGGAGAAGGAAGGATACGTGTTTTCGGCAGAAGATTGGTATTAAAAATGTCATCAGTCGACTTCTTATGTATCCTCTTTCGTTTTCTTTTTTCTCTTCTCTTTGATACAATGTGTGTATATATATATAATTATATATATAGTTACACGAGGTGAACACGTGTTACAAGTTTGTGCAACAACCGGTTCAATTTATACGGTTTCGTGCTTATCCTCTACGTTCTTTATAAAGACTCTCGGTTTTCTATAATTACAACATACGCATTACTTATATATATATATATATGTATTGCGAAATATATGTAACATACATACATATATACTAAATACATATATATTTACACGTAATACGATTAGGCGAATAATTAATTACGTACAAGTCGCACCGTTCATTATACTTTCTCTTCCAACAGCTGCAGTAGTTTTAACTCCATACGGTTCTACATCGAGCCGAATTCGACGTTTTATTCTTTTTCAATATCATCTTTTTAATTTTAGAGGAAAATACAATTCCTCTTTGTGTCATTTATACTATTGGTGGACATTACGAGAAACGTATATTTGTAACGAAAGACTAAAGTATCAGAAATTCGGCACAATTACACATAGAATGTAATTAGAACTGTAGAAGGTTAATCTTCGTTAATTTTCTTAAAAATCTCCCTTCTTTTCTTCAAATTCTTACTGCAGCAAGAAGAAGTTAAAAGAAATGAACGGATCTAGTATTTAGCGAGGCAGTATGGAACATCGTATAATAAATAACTTGAGGCCTCTGAGGCCGCGATGATGGCATGATTAAAAGAATACGCGTCTATATATACAGTATCTCGAGTACAATTGTCCCAAGAAGTTAGAAAAATCGCGGTACGCCGTCGATTGCACCCAAGAGCATCTATGACATTTCAAGGACACTTAGGTACTCTTTCGTTCTGCTTCCCACGCGAAACAAACAAAAATAATAGTAATAATAATAATATTATAATAATATTAATACAGAGTTCATTGGTTGCTCCCACTGTTTCTTCTACGGATATTAACAGCGATTTCACGTTAATTTATGGATTAATTAAACAGGTAATGGAACCACACTGGATGTCACAATGAAGAAAACAGAAGCAACAGCAACAACGCAACGATGATTGTGAAGACTTTTGGTTAACTGTCCGGCAGTTAGGTCGAGTCCTTGCTTCTGCTGGTTGCCTGCAGCCTTGTCCAGGTTTCCCCAAGAGCCTTTGCAAAGTGATCATCCACTAAAAAAGTTTTTTTTAATTTTCATAAATTCCTTGTTTAACTCTTCCTGCCTTTTATAAAATAAGACGATGAATTCGTTGCGAAAGAAATTCTTTTTTTTTTAATAACGTACCACTGAGGCCTGCTTCTTTGTCAGTAGTGGTGGCGTTAAAAACTGCAGCGTACTCTTCTAGGCCTAAAGATCGCTTGAAATGCTCGTCTATTGCAGGGTCACTCACACCACCCACAGTTCTGACCCCGGTTCTTTGGCCTCCTGCTGCCGCCGACGGCGTCAGTGATGGGGTGGGCGTCACTGCCGTGTCCTCGATAGTTGTTCCTGGTAAACAGTACGTATTTACTATTTCATCTAACATAAAATATGACATAGAGCATACCCCAAAAATGTTTGATGTAGCGAAGAAACTTTTAATATTACAAATAATTAATACTGAAGGCTATTAAAAGCAATTGTACCAAGCTTATTAATGACAAAAATAAAATGAAATTAAAATGTTCAGTTTGGAATTATGACTCCATTTTTACTCTCAAATCTAGCCAAACTAATTCTCAATCCATGCCAACTCGATTTTATTTAAAAAAATTTAAAACTTTAGCTGGTTTTTCTCTTTCAGAGTTCTTCTCAGAGGAATTCCAGCTTGTAGCTAACGTGAATCGTCTATTCCTCTATTCAAGCCAAGCATCTGCGCGACGTGCATCACGCCACATTGTCAAAGCACGCAGTCACCCCATGCGTCAGACAATAGCCTGTTCTTGGTTGCCCCCCGCGAGGCCAAGAACAACGGCAGCCAGCCACTCGCCTAACGAATTCGCGTAGAACACCAGGAACTCGCAAGCAGAAGCTTACCAGGTTGCGGTGTGGTAGGAACAATCACGCTGGGCCTGCTGTGATGATGATGATGATGGACCCTGGCTGCGGACATGTCCAGAGCTTCACTTTGGATAGGATCCCTCCTACGCTCTTTACGCCACGCGCTACTCGGCTTCCGGTGGAGATTCGTCGTCTTCGGCCTCTCTTCTGTACAATAGATAAAAATCTTCAGATATTTTGAACTCTGTGCTTTTAACATATTATTCAGATTGAGAATTCTATCTTTCTAAATGAAACTTTTTATAAGTTTATAAATTTTTAAGCTTGTTAGTTTGTGAAATAGTTGTCCTCTTATATTGTAAATATTCTTTAAAAAGGGATTTACATTTACTCTAAAAGGGAGGTTTTTAAATGGACATAAAAGTATAGAGGACTCTTGCAGATTAGAAACAACGGTGATGATAGTCAGGATGTTGGAGGAGTTTCTTTATATTTCAGAAGAGTCTCTGTAAATAAATGCAATAACGAGGTTGTTTAATGTTTTAAATAATCTTCATTTCCTCTTCCTATAGATAAGATTTATAGACATATAGTCTAAATTAAAGTGATCCCTAAACTGCATGTAGCTATGCAACCAAACATCTATCCTCGACTTTTTCTTGCACGTACAACTATAAATCATGATTGGTAGCTCGGAGAAGCAGCGAATGGTCCGGGTTTCAAGCCATCCTTGATTCACCCTGCAATTCCTATGCTAAATCATTCTTATAATTCTCGAAACGATCTTACGATCATTAAAAAATGAAGAGATCGCTTAAATCTGTCTTTGAGCCTCCGGTATCGCACTTAATTTATTTATAAAACATCACGGATCACCTATTTCCGTTTCCCGTGATATCTAAAATCGGAAATTGATCTAGCAACCCCTCGAACGATCGAGAAACACACGGAGGAGTGCGAAGAGAATAAAAGAGAGAGGTGGAAGAGGAGAGCGCGAAGGGTGAGCAGAGAAACGAGACTGGTTCCCAGGATGGGGCAGGAAGTGCCTAATAGCCGTGAGAGGATCGTCAGGAAGACGGTCAAACTGGTTTAAAGGCAAAGGATGAGCCAGCGGCCAGGGAAAAGATGAATGGACCGAACGCGTGGATCGAAGCCGAGATCGTTCCGTTCAATTAACTATCTGGCTGCTGGCTTCTGCCATACTTTCGTCGAATTGAACAGAAGAGACCAGTTTACAAGTTTAATTTACAGAAGAAACCAGAGGCCAGAACTCTGAAATATTAATGGAAGCTAGTTAATTTCAAGTAAAAAGTTGAATTCATTACAGATGCATATAAAATACAATTTATCAGAGATAGATCACTTTCGAATTCATCTAATTACACTGTTCTTTCACTTCTTTTTTTACACTTGACGTTGAGTACCATGTGAGAGTACCACTTCTCTGAAGCCTCAGATCCTTTTAACAGCGTGTATTCACATACGTATAAAAATTATTTAGCGAACCTAAATGAAAAGGTTCAGGGAAAGGACATCCCACAAACGATCCAGAACGTTTCCTCACGTACCTCCGGGTTTGTATACCGTTTGAAAGTTCTCCGTAGTGAGCCACGGCTGCCAGAAACACCTTCTCCTCGGCGAGATCTCCATGCTTCGAAAAATCTTCAGGTGTCATGAACCCAACTTGCAACCACCATGAATACCAACAAGATTAATCATAAATCAATGATTCCTCCTTTCTTATTCTCTCATAGACGGTCCATAGAGCTCGAAGAAGCGCAGAATATCGTGAACCACCGACTGGTTCCCATCAAATTGTAAAAATTGCACAGATTTCAAGCCACTTTTTACAATCTTCTCCTTGTTTTTTTCTTTTCTTACGAAATCGGTTTCAGAGAATAGAATACGCGGAATATCCTTTCCATGGGAGGATCTTCTTCTCACCGAAGAAAGTGGCTTCCATGATGTCCTGGTAGCCTCGAGGAGAACTCGAAGAAAGCGGCGTGACGCGATCTATCGACGAATTCGACCGGTCGTCGGCCAGAAATCAGGACCATTGGCTCTTACAAGTATGACCCAGGCTGGAGGATCACCAGATTGTTAAAACTAGCACGTTAAAGGATATGGAACGACTGGGGACATTGGATGCGAGTTTTCTGGAAAGATAGATAGAGTCAGAGATACGTGGATTCGTGAATGCCCCTCTTAACACGACTGTCTTAAGATTCATTCATTCATCCGCCTCGTCCCGTCGTCTGCCCCCTCCACAGCTGGTGAAGCTTGCCTTTTACACATGCACACGGTCTGCACGCTTGGATCTAGCGATGGCTCCGTTTTATCAATCATTCTTGAACAAATTTCTTCTAATGTAATATATATACATGGATATAGATGTAGATTAGTATCTTTTGAAACTTTCTAGAGCTTGTAGAATGCCGATATTAGTGTTGTTCTAATATTAGTCCTAAGATAAGATTATCTTCGGAAACTTCGAAGAGGAGTTTTTGAAAACCCTATTAAAAAAGTAATTAATTTTTATATCAAACATAGCGTGGAAATTAATTCAGATATTTTACCATATAGAAGAACGGATGGTTTAATATTTCCTGATTTGAGTATTATCCAATGCTTGTTTTAGGATTAATTTGAAGGTGTGTGATTGAAAGCCATCGCTATTTGGCTGCAACAGTGTGTGTATTAAGGGATACAGGCACCTCTGGCCAACTAACTCGCTTCTTTCCTCTTTCTTCTTCCTCTTTCCCCTTTTTTCCGTAGCAGGTAAGCGATCGATGCACATGTGCGTCCAGTACACGTGCACACTACGTCTAACGCCGTCACGTCGGCGAAAAAAATTCGCCTGATAAGGATCCTCGAATTCCTCCCATTAGTTCTCCAAAGTACTCGAATTCGAATACTGTCAGTTGTCTCGAAAGTACCTTCGATGCCCTTCTTTAATTCACTTTTGGACAACAATACATACGTATCTGTACTTTCAACACATTTTTAAAATAATAATTACATGCTCTGTGAACATCAACATTGTTACCATAAAAAAAATCTATAATTTCAATAATGGTATAGACGACCTTGAATATTATTACAATATAATATATTCTGTTGTAATTGTATGTACCTATGCTTCTAGAATTAATATTCGAAGATGGAAAGACGACATGAATCTAATTATTTTCAAATATATTTCACACGTTCAAATCAAAGTCTAGAGAATAAATAAAAAAATTAGTGAGAATAGGTCAACAACCTTGAAGCCTATCGATTTTGGCAAGCCATGGAACTCTGTATTATTGTTAGTCGTGTGATACCTAAGCAAGATCAAGGTGGCAAGTTATCCTCGAGGAATCGTGAGGCATTGAGGAGGAATGCTAGGCATTTTAATAGCAACGCAACCAGGTAATCGCGTATGGTTATCAGACGTCCGTACACCAGCGAATCGCGGTTTCGTGGGCGTGAATTCGTCGAATACTTCAATACATTTCGAACACGCTTGCTATATTTCTTCCTCGTGCTTCAAAAATCTGAATTTAATTGAAATATATATATATCTATTTGATATTCTTGCTAGACGAGCATAATTCACATTTTATGGAATGTGCTGAATTAAAAAGAAACCTGCTAACTACACGTAGTGAAAATTAATATCTAAATATCGATCGAAACGGTGCTCTCCATTTTCTAGTAAAAAAATAAATTTGAAATAATACTTATTTTTAAAAAAAAATTATCTCTGCAGAATTCTCAGAAACCCAAAAACTATCAGACTCTCTATTCTCTACATTGGTATATTGCTTGAGCTTCTTTGTATTCGAAATAAAAAGATTCCGATCCACAGTTCATTTAAAAATTGACAAGTATGATAGCGAATCTATTTTAATCTACAAAGGTAAGATCATCGAGAAATTAAGTTGCTCGAATTTACCCTCTGGTATCATATTGAAATCATTGACCACGCCGATAAGTAGCAGAACCGACCGGGCAAACGTATTTTTGGTCATCGAGAAAGTCACAGAATGCGCCATCATCCGCAGGCAGATGCAACTACGTCTGGTATTCGGAACAGGTTCGAGGCACGGCATTCCATCACAACAAACCACACACAGGAGGAACCAGTCACACTCTCGAGAACCGGGGCTCGTTATGCTTCGCTGTCCGTTTCGATAGAGAGAGAGATAGATAGATAGATAGATAGATAGAGAGAGAGAGAGAGAGAGAGAGAGAGAGAAAAGAGAGAGAGAAGAGAGGAGCAACTCGATGATTTATGAAAATCATCGCCACGAACGCGTCGTCATGCTCCCGATTGCCCTCGAAAGTGGAACCTTTTCTCTAATGCGTCACACTTTGCAGCTACACCTTTTTCTGACCATACACATTCTTCACTGTGTCATTTAAATCAATTCTCCTTGATTTACACCCTCAATTTAAAAAGAAGCCACGGAAGGTAGATATTCCTAAATAATATGAATTTATGGACCTTATAAAATTTGATACGAACAATTCTTTTTAATATTGTAAAAGTAGGAAATTAATTTCTAGATTTATAACTAAGAAATTAGATATTATTTTCTCTTCAAAACTCCTCTTACATTTTGAAGAAAATATTACCGGGTTTCTTAAATGGAAGAGAAACGAAGAGGATACATGATGATTTATGTTTTATCAAATACCAATGAATCAGTTTTCGATAAGAAACCTAGTTCCACTCCTATATTCCCCCCATAGGTTCAGGACTCGAAACAACTAAAATCTCAACATGATTCAAAAATGATATAATAAAATCCATCGTGCCTTCGTTCATTAAAATACCAGAATGAACCTCGTAACATAATAGAATGATTCAACTATTCCAATGCGAGAAGACTATTGTTTACGGTCGATTACACACTAGACTATTGCGAAAATGACACACTTTAGCTAGCAAACGTTTCATGATACTGCGAGAAGCGGCTTTAAGAATACAGAATAATCAGACTGACTCTTTTCAACAAGAAGATTAATCGAAACGTGTTCCGAAGATAGAATGAAATTGTTTTGATGCTTGTTTAATGTTTGTGTTTTGTTTGTTTAATTGTTTGAAATGAAACGTCACAGGAGACTCGTTCGAGGCTCTTGCCAAGGAGTCCGTCGGAGGAGTCGCGAACGCGACGAATCTAAAATAAACGCCGCACAATGTTATCTAATTCGACGCGAAATTGGCATTTCGCAGGAATGCGGGCTCGTACCGGCCTCCTCTCTTCTTACATAGATCCTCAAAAACCCTACCGAACAAATTCCATCAATTCGTTCGACGGACCGTGATTTATCTCGCCGCGGTTAGTCATGGAAACGAGACTTTTTAATCGCCTTTGTGGACTCGGAAATTTCCTGGAGGAATTGTGAATGCTTCTAGATAAAAACTTTGGAGCATAACATGGTAAACTGGATATCTGAAAATGATCTGGTTTTAGGTTTCATGGAAATTGGGTTGATGGGTTAATTATGTTTTCTTCACTTTCCTCTATTACTGTAAGATTATAGTGCGCAAAAGATGGAAACTTTTTGTACGTACTAGTATGTAAAATTAACGCGAATTTTACGTGTACAGAGTACTGCAGCAAGCATAATCAACAACATCACGTAATCTAAATTCCACGGTCGTAGCCAACACATTCCATTGCCCATAATTTTAGTTTTACTTCCAGTTTTCATTTTGTAACGCAATGTAAGTTTACGCTTTACTACGAAAACAATTTGACACTCGTTAAAATATCATATTTTATCCTGTAATATCCTGTACCTTGAAACAATACAATTAGAATAGCCTTAGTCCTCAATCATAATGCAATCATACTTTGAAATAACAACTGGTGACGGTGACAACTGATTGTTGTACCAGTGATCTATATCGAGCTAAATAACAATTTGCTATGGAATATCCAGTTCAGTTTCCGACCCACTATAAGCTTGATCAATCAACAATCAGGAACAATCACCAGCAATCCATTGAAAGCTTAAGTCACGAGGCAAACTGACCTTGCACCATGGTAGCCGCCCTGGAGAGGACATCCAAGGCGCTCTCGACGGCGGACATCTCTTCTCTCGTACTTCTTCTTCGAGAACTTGAACAAAGGTATCCTTGATCCACCAATTTCACCCTTTCTAGTTCTTATTTCTAAAAGAACTTCACTTGTCCGCGGGATTGAACTTCAGATAGGAAGTGTTTCTCGAGGTAGAGATGCAGCAGGTGTTCGACACACGGGTTGAAATTCCCGCGATAGAACGCTGACGACCACGGCACCGTCACGAGGATTTCTGCTCTCTGGGGACAGAAGTCGAAGTTAACTGTTTGGGGGCCTTCCTCGCGGCCGAAGCCAGTACAAATAAAGTAAAACGGGGATTAAAAAACGTGACATTGTCTGTGGAATGCGGACCCCTCACCAGAGGTCTGCCGCCCGCGTCCTCCGCCTCTTCGCGTGCAGCCCACCCGACGCCGCTTCGCGAGTCCCCACGCGTATCCACTCGATCCCAGATCCCACTCCACCCACCGTTAACATACCGACTAGTAATGGCTTCGAATTACTCTTCAATTATTAGATTAAAACAAAAGTTCTTACCATTTTTATATACATATATAGACTTTATATATATATATATATATTTGATTTGAGATGTATTCAATAACGTACATTATAGTGGATAAGTATTTGAAGACTTGCAAATTGTTGTAAATACATAAAATAGTTTAAATAAAGCTCTTCGATCTGATTTTCTGATCTTTTATCTCAGGGATAATAATCATTACATACAATTAGTAGACATTGGTAACATTAATAGTTGGTACTACGTAGTGTAAATAAAAAAACAATAGTCGGAGCTTGATGAAATATATCTGTTCAATATTGATATCTTAGAATGATCGGAATATATGTTTCCAACCATATTCTAAAAGTTTCTATGGACTTTATGAGGTATAAGCTATTTATTAGAGATAAATATAGAGGATGATCGATGTTAGTATATTACTTGTTTCAGTTTCAATTTAGCAGAACATTTGATCGCAATTAAGGCAAGAAGTAAAGAATTAATAATAGAGAGACATTCTTCTATTATAATGTTGAAAATATAATAAAAATATCAATGTTTTAATTGAATTGCAACAAGTGTCCAAATACTTATGCAAGGTAATATATGTACCATGTGTGACATGTCGTGACATCGAAAATTATATCACCACTGAAAGAAAGAAAATCCTTTAGGATCTCGTATTTTTTACATACAAAGCTTTATTTAAGGAAATAAACGCTAAGAAGATATTAAGAGTTACTTGATCGGTGATACTTGTGTGTATGTTTGTACAGTGATAACTCCGAATTATGTAGACATACTCAAAGCTATTACTAGTCACAGTGTTCCTCTTCTTACTCTCGTATCGCGCCTCCTGCTCTCTTTCCAAACTTCCACGCAACCGGCGTCGCAATTTCATTTCTAACAACATAAACAATGCCTTTTAAATAGTACTTTCAACCTATTATTGTGTCTCTCATCGATTTCTTTCCGTTTCCGTGGAAAAAGATAAGAATTATCTAAGGTGAATGCATACTTTTCGTACTCAATAGTAATAACAAAAGTGAAATTTTGTTTTTCTAGTGTAATAAGTATACTTAGAAGGATGAGTATTAAAGTCCAATTGGAGTAAAAGGAAGGCAATAATCTAGTAATTTAGATCAAATACTTCTACTCCCACTCCGATATTCTTGCAAGCTTTTCCTGGATTCTTCCTGAAACGTATCTTGTCAATAATATCTTTTTTTAAATATTAATCTCTCGTTGGAATGTAGAGTTACTGATAAATTTAAAAGCTGATAAACATTCAATCGAAGATTACAAGTCAGAGAAGTAAATAATCGTCCCTCGTTAAATGAAATTCATCGAAAGCGATGAATCAACGAAACGCCGGGCACGCGAATTCCAGTCTCATGTAACAACAACATACACGCAAACGCGCGGGCATAATTAAAAAAGTTCAAATCTGTAACAAACATTTTTCGTAGAAAGCCTGATAAAAGAATAATTTCTGAAAATCACTCTGTACCATTGCTGCAGTTCATGAATTTTTATGTCTCAATCTCATTCTCGTTTTAACAAGACTTAATATTCTAAGAAAAGTTGTTGCACAGGACTCAAACAAAAGGCTATGCATATCAATACAACAATAATATACCTCTGTATCCTCTTCAAGCATGAGAAATTAAAAAAAGAAAGAAATTGGGCCAAAAAGGACAAAGACCAAAGTTAATAGAAAGTAGACGACCGGTAATGATTTTAGTAATTTTCTTACCAACTTTATACATTCTAAGAAAATTTTTAATGTAAAATAAAAATGAGAAAACATGCATATCAGTGCCGCAATAATATACTTCTGTATGTTTTTCAAACTTGAGAAGTTAGAAAAAATTGTAATTGTGCCGAAAACTGGACTAGAAGAACAAAAAGCAGGATTAATAGAAAGTAGACGGTAAATCGGTAACGATTTTTATAATTTTTTTACCGACTGAGCATAATGAAACGTACCCCTCGCCTGTCCGCCCGTCTTGAGGCAAGAATCGATAGAGGAATGCGACGTAGCGTGAAGAAAAAAAAGGAACGAGCCATGCATTCCTCAAGGTAAATCGAACTTAAGGTGGTTCTTCCCCTATTTCCATGATTCACTCACCGATGTTTCTGCATTGACAGGCTGACGAACAGAGGATCAAACATCCGGCACGACGTCCGCTGGCACGTCGAGCCAACGCACAGTACGTATTTTCATTGAAAACGATGGAAAATCTAATGGTATGCGGTCGAACACACAAGGAACACAGGCTCTTTGACACACGAGAGCCAGCCTCGATTCCCCACTACTTAAACATTACGCTGGAATGTCTGGTATTCGTCCGTCGAGGCGCTCTCTAGCGGGAAGATTGCCAAAGGCACAAACGCGCGCCACGCCGACCGTATAAATACAGTTCAAACTCCCTCTTTTCCCTCCAACAATTATGCCTACAATTTTATATAATTTTTTCTTAGTAAACAAAATTTTTGAAGGGCAAATTCTTCTTAGATTTCTTTTAAAGTTGAGCTTAAGTTTCAATTAGCCTGTAAACCAAGGATTATTAAGGAACAACAGTACTATAGATGATTTTTTTAAATATATATAGGGGACGTAGAATAGAATACCTGTCTTTCTTTTAGTTTTCAGGCAATTCAAATGTTTTATTCAACACATTTAGCGTTAAAAACAAATTCAGAGGCGTAACGTCTTGTATACTCTTCTAATATTTGCATAAAATCTGTATATACAAGTCATGTGCGTAATAAGATATATCTTGTAATGAGATTTTGACATATATTAATGTCAAATGTCAACATAATGATAAAAAAATTAAAATAAAGCGATTGCAATTAACGGATATGGATATTACATTATAAATTCTTCCAATGCTTTTTATGTGGTAAAATTGAATTCTTTAAATATTGTATTACAAGAACTAGAACTTTGTTAAAGAGAAAAATTCGCATATTTAAGGTATCACATCATTTCCATCATCGTCATCGTCATCGCTTATGCTATCCAACGCGTAACAAAGCTGTAATTAAAAATTTAATAAAAAATTGACAAAATTGAACGATTCAATATAAAATTTTTGGAATATATATACCTCGTCTAAATCGGGCCTTTTAAGTATTTGCTCCAGTCCTGATAATTTTTCTAAATAATTCGGTATATTACACGCGTCCAAAACAAAAGATAAACCCCGATTTTTATATTCCGCGATAATAGGCACAGAGCAAGCTGTGCACGATGTAAATCTATGAGTAATCGTTAACTGAGTATCGTAATTCCACAGGGAACCTCGTATCGTATGTGGTATACATCCCAACAAGCCTACCAATTCTGTATCGCTTGGGCTAATATTATCTCTGCTGTTACCCACCAACGCTTCTGCCTCGATTCTGTTAGATACAAAACAATAAACTATTAATTATATTATATATACTATTGTAATATATTTAACTTTTATTTGTATTAAAGTTTGTATTATTTCTTTCACCCTTGAGAGTGCTGCAATGAAGCTACTAATAACTCGACTGCTAATCCTGCAGCAATCTGTGATAAACCCGGCCTGCTAACTGTGCATTGCTGATCCAATGTTCTGTCAGTTTGTGACTATAGAATAAAATAACTTTTATAAAAGGAATAAGAATCGTAATAATTTTATGATAGACTTACATTTCCAGGCTGTGTTACATCGTTACAAAAATAGCAACCGAGGTCCACACCGCGGGGATTCTTAGCATCCAAGTCTGGTGAAACTGGACTAGTGAAATTTCGAGTACCATGCCTCTGTACTGTATAAGAATCAAAACCCAAGGCTGCATTGATGGCAATCTTGTTCTTAGCAGCGCAGAGAACCGTAGGTAACCACCTGGCCTCTCGAGAATCCAATAGAAGAAAGACAACGTCGCTCTTCTCGACAAGTTCTTCCAATTTTTCCAAGGACTGCTTCGTAGAATCCAGCATACTTTTACCAACAACATGCCCGGGCATTGGAATGTGTAAAACTACACCTTCTGCATTCTATGTTATTAGTAAAATTAATTTAACAAAGCATCGATGAAATTAAAGATTTTTATGTACTCACTATGCTCGGTCGGATGTTCAATAGAGCGTCCTTAGCTGCATATGCTTTATACTTATGCTTCACAGCATCCTGGTGACTGTACAAACTTTGTCGCACTGTGTTGCTATGAGATACGTTGGAGCTATCGACGAAAGTTATGTTATTAACTCCCCAACCTAGGAGAACTCTTGCTACTGAACAACCTAAGGTTCCAGCGCCTAATAAAAGACACTTAAGATTACAGATCTTTTCTAAATCTAGGTCAGGAGCAAGACGCCATTTCATTAGCTTCAAGTTCAGATTGATAGCTCTGTCTGACAATCTGATAGAAGATAAAAATGCCACTGAAATATTTGATATATGTACTTATCGTTAGTATTTAATTTTTTTTTAAATAATTACTTGGTTGGATCCATTGTATCAGATAAATTAACTATGGTGGGACCCAATTTATCGTTCGAGTTGCTTTCCCAGCCCACCAGATGACTCATAAATAGAGCATCTCTTATGTCCTTATAATTTTCGTATTCTTTGGTCTTAAGTTTAAAAACAATACTTTTCTGTGCTTTATTCCCTCGTATGGATATGAATTTAATGTTTTTTGAAAAATAATGTATAGGACAATGCCAACATAAAAGGCATAAAAGATTACGTAAAGGCCAACCTGGATTGAAAGTCGTACATGGGTCATAAAATGCAAAATATATTTCACTATATTCCTAGAAAAATAGGTAAATATACATATATAAACACAATTGTATAGTATTTTTATATAAAATAAATCTTTTAATATACTTGTGATTGCTTTTCCCTTGCATTAATTATTTCTACTCCTGTTGCTAAGTCAATAATACTCAGTTTACCTTCTTTTGATATTAAAACTGTAAAATAACTTTTTGTCCTGCTATCTAATTGTAAAAAATGTTGACACAAATCTTCTACTTGTCTGGCTGTGAATTCTTCATTAATTGATTGTGGAGATTCTTGATAATACATTTCAGGCAATTTCAATAGAGTGGGATGTGCAACCCAATAATAAAATTTGTATTTTTTTAAATCTGAATAAGCCAAGACTAAAAATAATGACAATTTCCATGGGTTTTGCAATATTGTTCCATCTTGAATATTATTTATAATATCCTTTCCCATGGAATCGATGAATTGTTCAGGATTAATTTGACGAAATGCTTCAAAAGTATTTGTATTAATCATATGTCCAAAGCAGAGAACCGATGAATTATTATTTAATGTCTCCAAGTCTCTAAAAATTACCTATATGGAATTATTTCTGACAGATATTTGGAATACAATGGTTGAAATAATAAATTATGTCACAGACATAAACTTACTCATTGAACGATGTGAAATCCAACACCAATGGATTGGTGTTGTCTTCGTTTAACGATTGGAGACTGTAATTTCCCCATAGATTGACACTTTTCTCATCAAGTTTGAATTTGTCAATCTTCAATTCCACAAATTTTGCCCAGAAGGTGCTGTCCGTAGAAGACCTCAATTTTGTAAATTTTACATATTTCGCCATTCTCAAACTTCTGAAAATGATTGAACCATTCAATAAAAATACGTCATCAAGATGATAACAATAACAAGACTCACAAGTATGTATTACAAGTTCCAAAGCACGACCACTGGATCTGCTTATCTCAAAAACTCGCACGGTATTATTTACTCTATTATCGATAATGAATTGAACTAGTAGTACAGGGCGAAAAAATTCATAGAATCAAAAGAAAAGCAATTAATCATCGCATCAGGTCGTGATTTTACGAATTTTCTACACGCATGCGCGTGTTTCGTGCAAACTAATAAATTGCACACTTTTCAAAAACCAAGTAGTAGAAGATTTTCTTTAACTTTCTCTCTGGAGATTACCTGTAATACAAAATAATATTTTTTCTTATAATTATTATTATTATAGTAATAACTTATTATGACTTGCTAATTTCTAATATTCAACTGGTGAAAGAAGATATTATTTATTTTCTCACAAGCCACAAATGTTAAAAATTTAACTGTAAAATAAAAATTAGCTTGGTTCATTTCAATATTTTTAAATTTTTAATATTTTATATCCTATTTGTATGTATCACACATATTTGTGATTACTAATTGTACATATAGATTGTTAATTAATTATAGATTATCATATAAATTGTTATCAGTTTTCTAATCATAAGGATATAAAGATGTGAGCGAGCGATAAAGGAAAGTGATATAAGAATGAAAAGAGAACGCTGCACAGAGGCCTCTTGTGTCCTCATCTAATAACGTACGCACATTCATATAGTAAATAATTAAGTATAACATTAATCAACGAGCGACGCCTCCATGCAGCGTTCTCTTTCTACTCCCATATCGAATCCACTTACACGGTAATATATGACTCGCGTACTCTATCTTTATATCTCTATACATCTAGTACACAGAAATGCTATTGATACGGTACTGTCGGACCGTCACTAATTATAAATATAGCTCCAATTTACCTTACACTTTCTAAATTGACATTATCGCAGAGTAATTACGTTAACTTGTTAATTAACGAAATAATTTGTGTGAAAGTAACAGAGATTGTTAGCATTTTTAGAATACAAAAATACCACTGATACGGCACTGTCGGTGACGTCAGAAAGACAGTATGGCCGGACAGCATCGGCTGTCTGCATTGTAACGTACAGAAACGCTTTCTGGGGGTTCGACGGGATATTTTAAAGGAAATATGTCAGATTATTTAAGATCCGCTTTGGGATACTTGAACGGAGCCACAAATACCAATGAATACGTCGGACAAATACTAGAAATCAACAATGTGAAATTACGTGTGACCAGACTACTCGCCGAGGGTGAGTCTGTCAACCCTTCTAGCACTCCACTGTCACACAATTCCACATCCTAATTAAAATATTTCCATATTATAACCGTTTTTAATTATCGAATAAAAATACTTGTTTTTCGATGCAATTTAAACTATATAAAACAATAGCTGACACTGTGCCAACACTGTATATTATTCTCCTCTTGACATGTGTCAAATGTGTTGTGACATTCAGCTATACAATGCTAGTGCACCAGTTTGCTATATCTAGAATGTTTTTAAGAACAGCCAATTAACTAAGATATATGCATTCAAATACCTATATATTATTGGCAGGTGTTGCTATATACTTTACTTGAATATATAATTCATTATCTGAATTTAATATAGTTTGTTAAAATGAAAACATAAATGAATTAAAATTGAGACAAGGAATTGTATACAATTGCTTTTCTATGGTAAAGGATTGCTGATTCATTCAGAAATATCGATATTTAAAAAACATCACTACTGAGATAAGAGTTTGATATGTAAACCTTATCACACACTCCTTTAGTACTTCAGACTATATTTCTTTCTAAATTATTTATTCTGGTTAATATTGAAATACTTGTATCAACAGGTGGTTGGGCTTTGGTATTTGCAGTTGAAGACATAAATACAGGGAAAGAGTATGCACTTAAGGTAAATCACTCATCCATTTACATTATTCTAAAGTAGCTACAGAAGGTTATACTGATCTGCACTTATTTTTCCAGAGGCTTATAGCAGTTGATGAAGATGCTAACAGAAGTATTATGCAGGAGATAGAGATTTTGAAAAGACTATCTGGCCACCCAAATATAATCCAGTATCTGTATGCTCAGCGTTTCGAACGCGAGGATCGTCAAGGATACGAGTATTTATTAGTAACGGAATTATGTCCTGGAGGTACAGTCGCAGATACGCTCAGAAATTTATCGACGAATTCTCTGACTCTCGCTCAGATCTGTAAAATAGCCTACCAGGCTACAAGGGCTGTGCACCATATGCACAGTCAGCAACCTGAACCACTAGTACACAGGGACATTAAATTAGAGAATTTTCTAATCGGGAGCGATGGTCTGATCAAGCTATGCGATTTTGGTAGCACTTCTAATCAGCAAATCTTGCCAAATCCATCTTGGAATGCTCAAAAACGCGCCACCTTGGAGGATCAGATGGCGAAATATACTACACCCATGTATCGAGCTCCAGAGATGATGGATACATGGAACAATGAGCCTATTGGTCCTCCAGTTGATTGTTGGGCGCTTGGATGTATAATATACTCTCTAATAACACTAAGGCATCCATTTCCTGAAGGTATTCAATTCATATCATGTTAACAGTAGAGTCGATTCTTATTTAATTTCATTTCATTCGTAGGTAACAAGCTCGCAATAGTTAATGGCAAGTACACTTCACTTCCGCCTAATCCTCGTTTAGCTTGTTTACACGACATAGTAAAAGGATGTCTCGATGTATCTCCGATACGAAGGCTGACTACATCAATGATTTTGGAGCGGTTAGCAGCGATAGCCGAGTCAAACAACTTTGATCCTAGAGAACCCCCGAAAGTGGAAGTTTCAGTGAAGACTCCACCGCCTCCCAGACCTACTCAACCACCTAGCACACCCACTCCGCCACCGAGACCATCTCCTCCGGTAAACGTACCACCTCCAAAGTCTACTCCAGCGACTCAAACTGCAGTCGCCAAGATTCCCGTAGCTCAACCGACAGGCCTATTTAGCTCATTGAAAGGCGGTGCTGGCAGCATTTTGCGAAACTTGAAAGATACTTCGAGCAAAGTGATGTACTCTATGCAACAGAGCATGGCCAGAACTGAATTAGATGCCAGTTACTTAACGTCGCGTATATTAATCATGCCCTATCCAGCAGATGGAATAGAGTCTGCCTATAGAGCTAACCACGTGGAGGATGTAAGAGCATTTTTACAAGCTCGACATCCTCCGCCAGCTCGTATACAATTGTATAATTTATCTCGGGGTCGACCAAACGTGTCTAGACTTCCTGGTAGACATATCGACTGTTCTTTCGCCTATGCTTCCTCGGATTCTAATGCCCCGCTGTTGTCAGCCCTCTATCAGATATGTCAGGATATTTATCGATACCTGAACGCCGATTTTAATCACATCGTAGTGTTGTATTGCAGTGTGAGTATACTTTGGAGTCTCTTAGATTAATTAGAAGCCATAATATTTTTTAATGTTGCTTCCTTCTTTTAGGATGGATTTAGAGCCAGCGCCACGATCGCGTGTACTTTACTAATATACGCTAGAGCATTCTCTACACCTGAAGAAGCCATAGCGATGTTCATAACAAGGCGACAGCCTCCCCAGCTGCAACCTTCGGAATTACGCTGTATTAACTATATGAGTTTGCTGAGTACCGGTGTACAGCCTCATACAAAGCCTCTAGCCCTTTGTTCCTTAGTAATTAAACCTGTTCCACTATTTACTAGGGCAAAAGATGGTTGTAGACCTTATGTCGATATTTATAGCAACGGAGCTTTAGTATTTTCCACTAAGCGACCAGAATACGAAGATATAAAACTGTTTGGAATGATGAAGGGAAAGGTTCAGTTGGCACTTGGCAATGCTACCGTTAGAGGAGATGTTACCTTAGTCATATTCCACGCCAGGCAGCAGCTGGGTCGTATGATAGGAATTAAAATTGCCTCTGTTCATTTTCATACTGGTTACATACCGCTTAGTGAATCTGCTTTAACGTTCAAGAAGAAGGATCTCGATGATGTGCCTGAAATAGGCGGGAATTTCAGTGTTATTTTGAATATCATGATGGCTGAGGAGAATCCAAAGATGGCAAGAGTTCCAGCTCCTTGGGAAGCGGAAATATCCTCGAAATTGGAACCAGACCCATTATTCGGATCTACTTTGGAAATGGAAGAAACTTTAGAGAGCTTTAGAATCTCTAAGCCAGAAGAGGTAAGTGATAGAAATATTTATATTAAAAATAATTAAAGTTTAGAGATTTTATGATATTTCGATGTAAAAATGTTAGATTCAGAGAGAAGTAACGACTTCGCAACCAGTCGAAGCACAAAGCAACGTTAATGTACAACAAGAAGTACCTCAACAGCCAGTAGAGGACATAGAAGAGCAAATAAAAGAAGAAATCAAGTTACAAGAAGCAGATTTATTGAACCTAGGAATGCCAGACACCAGTACCTTGAATAATACTGTGCAGGCTACAGTGAACCCGGGATTAGATATTTTTTCTAACTCGTCAAATTTAACTAGTCAAAAAGAAAGTGATCTCTTAGGAGGTTTCGGTGATTTTATTCAACAAGAAACGAAAAACACCGTGCCCACTATTACCGATCCTGTCCAAAACGATCTACTCTTTGGACACGATCAGCCTACTACTAGGAATGACAATGCTAATAATAATTTGAACAATTTATTCTTTAATCATAGACCGCCTACTACTAAACAAAACCTCAACGATTTATTTGATCCACTCGGTGGAAACACTGCGAATCTCTTAGGAAGTATGCAAGGTTCTAAACCGAATAACACGAAGCCTCTAACCGAGGAAAACTTTCCAAGAAATTCAAGCGTTCCGAACTTCGCAGCTCAAAACAAGGATCCCTTCGCGAGTCTTGCTAGCTCCCTGGGAGCTGGATTAACGTCTAGTTGGAATGGAACGCCGAGAAACTCTAATACTCCACAATCCGCTAGCCCCGCTCCTGCTAGCACACCAATACACTCTAGCCCCAATACCCACAGGAACGCATCTAACGAGACCAATACCGCTGCTGCTGCTGCTGATAGCGGTGCAACAGGCAATAAAACAAGCAAATCGAGTGGAGATGCCTTCGAGGATCTATTGGGCAGTCAAGGCTACAATTTCTTCAGTTCGAGAAAAGCAGAGAAAGACAGCCCAAAGACAATAAATCAAATGAGAAAAGTAGAAGCTGCTAAGAATATGGATCCAGATAGATTGAAGATTGCCGAATGGACAGAAGGAAAGAAGGGTAATTTAAGGGCCCTTCTTTGCTCGTTGCATACGGTTCTCTGGCCAGAAGCTGACAGATGGCAACGGTGCGAGATGCATCAGTTAGTTTCTGCCGCGGACGTGAAGAAAGCTTATAGGAAAGCTTGTTTGGCTGTGCATCCGGATAAGGTATTATTCAAAATCTGAAACTATCGAGTAAAATGTTAATATAAATATGAACAACGATATCGTTTCTAATCCTTTTTTATACTATTCTTTATAGCAAGCAGGAACGGCTAACGAGAACATTGCAAAGTTAATTTTCATGGAACTGAACAATGCTTGGAGTACATTCGAAAACGATGCGTCGCAACAAAACCTATTTAGTTAATTATTCCGATCTGACTGTTATATACTTGTTATGTCCACGAGTTAAGGTAGTTCCTAGCGGAAAGAGAGACCCGAGAATATTATTAATTATTATTAATTATTATTAATTGTAAGATATTGACTATATTATTATTATTGGTAAAACATGACTCTCCGTGTTACATTCCGACTAATGTTATCTCAGCTGTAGCGGAAAAAGAAAAAAGAAGAAGCAATTAAGGGATTATAGCGAATGCAAATTTTTGAAAAAGCTGCATCTGAATGGCTACCTATGTACATGCATCTTCTTATCATATGAAAAAAGCCTTGTAAGATCACTTAAAAAAGGGGAACTGTATTAGACGTAACTGCGGCATAACGTGTATATGTATATAAGGCAAAATGTAAATTAAGGAAGATTCCAAATATATAAAGATATTTTCCGGCCGACTACAGTCTCTTCCATATTCCACCGTCCATCCACTGTCTATTTAACCAAGACTTTTTAAACATCTAACAAATTCCAAATAATTTTAAATGCCATATTTTGTAACTTTTTATACAATAAAAAAGGGGATTATTTATTTAAAAAATGACTATTTTATTTACGTTAATAATAAAAAAAACAAGACCACAATTTTAATATCTTTTAGAGGGAAGTTGAGAAATTGAAACAGTAGAACCCAATCTTAATGTTCGATGTCTCATGGTCCACAGAGAGACGCACATGAGAGATACATATATAAGTACGTGTGGTATAACACGTATTTGCGCGAGAGAATGGTATGTGTACTGTAGGGGTGAAATTTAAAGGGAGGGGCTGCTCGAAAATGGCTGTTATGCACGGGGTAGGACGTCTAGAAGAGGGCAAGTGACGGTTCATCCCTGTCTTCCACACTGACCAATTGACATTATTTTACGACAATTGATACGGTTACCTAATCGATAGCTATTATGTGGCGGCTAAGAAGCAATCTTCGTACTGCTCTTCACCCACCCCCGGATCTGCGACATATGATTCGCTTCGGGAAAAGGTAAACTGTCACAGCTCTTTTTCCTCTGTACACGTTCAAATTTTCTAAATTTAATCGTTAAATTTATGCACTGTTTCGTCGCGCGTGAAAAGTTCCATGATTTTTTTTAATAAAGTGTGAACCTTGGAAACTGAAGTGCGCAAATGATTAAAAAATGTTTCAAAGAGAAAGTATGAAATAAAAAAATACCTTTTACGAGAGCAAGACAACGTTTTGTGTCAGAATCAGATTAATCATGGCATTATTCGCGCAAACACGCTAGAAACACCAGATATTTGCATGTAGCATTGTCAACAATGTGAGACTAATTTGTGACACGTCCATGAACCATAACTGACTCATGTAATTATACACAAGGAATATCAATGACGAGTAATTCGTTAATTCCGATTTCAACGATTACAGATTGGAACCTTACATGTATGATGTAAGTCAGAAGAGCTAAGCAAAGAATAACAAAGTGGAGAGAAAGACAGAAAAGCGAAGAAGATGTTCGGCTTCGCTTGGAGATTTCTATTCCTCTTTTTGCTGGGTACTTGTTTCTGTCTCTGCTCTACGGATCCTGCCAGATCTGTGAGAGCCATTAAGGGACGGTTTCGAACATCTTACGCTGCATGGCGTATCGTGCTGTGTCTGACACAACCACAGGGTTCATTGAAGACAGATGTACAAAAAGCATGGGAGAAGGCAAGGCTGGAGTCATCTCATGCAGACATGAACGTGTCTTTCATAGAGGCACCAGTCAAGACAGATTCGCTGTCTTATCCTCTGTCACTGTTAAGCAAATTCTGTAATGAAATCAAAGCTGGGAAAACTGTGTTGAGTCTCATCATTGGAGGGGGATCTGCAGCCAAATTTCTCGTCACTGCTGCAGCTTCCTTGAATATTCCAGCCTTGTGGCTACCATTTACACACGAGGATTTCCTTAGACAGGTTTGTAGTCATGGATAAACTGCTTTCCTAAAAAATAGCTTTTATGTAATTAACAAAAGATTCGAATTTACAGGGAAATATTGGTCAATACGAAAGTCGTATAGGTTCTAGTACAAGGGAAGTGGGAGCAGCTGCTGCTGCCTTAATGCATAGAGCAAATTGGCATGCATTCACTCTCCTTATAGACACTACCTTGCTGCCAATGACTCATCTTTTACACGCGAACCAAACGACCTTAACACCTAGAACTATTATACATCTTCCAACGAATGACAAAACCTTAAGGATGAGACTCAAAAGAGTTGCCGAAGAGGGTGGCAGTGGAGGAGTCATAGTGATGGGTTGTGACTTGAACAGTGCACGAAGAATCCTAGCTGTGGCTGGTAAATATGAAATGCTTGCAGGAAGATTTCTGTGGCTCTGGTTGGATCTGAAAGCAGAACTGAGACCCAATGAACCAAATATAATCAGTTCTACTATTATACACAGCTCAAGATCGTCGATAGCAACGAATGAAAATCCTTCACCCGTAGAGAGTATAAACCGAAACGTGAATCTCGTAGCGGAAAGCCAGTTATCGTTAAACTCTTTGCCCAGTTTAGCGAACGATATACATCGATTACAAGAATATAGGTGGCAGAGCGAGAGGTCTGTGAACAAACAAGAAGATAGAAGCTTTAATTTTGACGACGACGAGGATATTAGAATAATGGACAAAGAATTGAATTCCAAGGATTTTATGCCAGTCGGTATGCTAGCTTTGAGACCCTCTGGTATAAAATTGATGGGTAGTGACACTATATTATCCAGAATGATCAGGGAGACCTCTCAGGCGCTGGACGAAACATTCTTAGAAGTGAAACCCAGACTGAATCGTTTGGGAGAAGCTCAGCTCGAAGAGAACTTCGTACCAGAATGCTTTCCAAAAAGTAACGCCAAATTTTTGATGAGCAAAATGAGGCACAATGTTTCCAAGACCTTGACTCAGAAGTTAAGAAATTCCGTGAGTCAACTTTCCAAGGACAAGGCTAAGTTCCAGTTGCTGAACTTACAAGCCATAAGATTTCCAGGAAATAAGACTCAATTGAGGTATGTGTTTAATTAAACGTTTTTTTAAAATAATTGAGTCTTACAATTCTAAATCTAAATTGATCCAATTATTCAAAATGTCATGTTTAAGATAATATATTCCAATGTTCTTCCACACAGATGGACGAAAGTCGGCACGGTAAAAGGTGGAAAGGAGGTTCATCTAGACACGATAATTTGGCCAGGAGGTGGAATCGTGCCAGCGTACCTGGAGCAAGGAGGCGAAAAAATTGGCATGCCGATGTATCGCATAGTAACAGCACTGGCACCACCGTTTACGATGGTTACGAATCTACAGGAAGGTCTTTGCTTGAGAGGACTGTTTTGTCGTCAAGAAAATACATTGATGTGTTGTTACGGTCTAAGCATGGACTTGATGTCCCTGGTGTCTCGTGAACTAGGATTCCGATACGACTTGTATCTGGTAAAAGATGGCCTGTTCGGCAAGAGAAACGGCAGCACATGGAACGGAATCATGGGAGAACTGGTCTCTGGTCGAGCTCAATTAGCCTTCGCACCACTCAGCGTGTCTGCACGTAGAGCAGAAGTAGTCGACTTCACGACACCGTATTTCTTCAGTGGGGTCAGCTTCCTCACAGCGCCAAAGCTCAAGTCAGAAATCTCGCTATTTGCTTTCCTATTTCCATTCAGCACAGAGCTGTGGATCGCTGTTTTTACGTCGTTGAATTTTACTGCCATAGCAGTGGCACTGTACGAATGGTTCAGTCCATTCGGCCTGAACCCATGGGGTAGACAACGAAGCAAGAACTTCTCGATAGCTTCTGCTTTGTGGGTAATGTGGGGTCTTCTTTGTGGACATTTGGTCGCCTTCAAGGCACCAAAGTCTTGGCCTAACAAGTTTCTAATCAACATTTGGGGCGGTTTCTCCGTTATCTTCGTGGCTTCCTATACGGCCAATATAGCTGCCCTTATCGCGGGTCTCTTTTTCCACCCTGCAGTGAGCAATTATCATGATAAAAGTGTAAGCAAATTTTTGATTAGGATATTATATCTTATTTCTGAATAAACTAGCCAGTGATTGTGTTATGTGTTGCAGTTACTGTTGCAAAGGGTTGGAGCACCAAGAGCATCAGCAGCCGAATACTATGTACAGAAAGCAAACACACAATTGTGGTCTCACATGGCCAGATATTCTTTGTCGAACATCGCCGAGGGCGTGGAGAAATTAAGAAATGGTACTTTAGATATTCTCATAGCTGATACTCCTATTTTAGATTACTATCGGGCGATAGACGATGGTTGTCGATTACAAAAGATCGGAGACACCATAAATGAAGACACATATGCCGTTGCCCTTACTAAGGGCCATCCTTTGAAAGAAAGTATATCTAAAGTTATAGCTAATTACACGAGCACTGGACTACTAGATATCTTGCAAGAAAAATGGTAAACTACTTTTACAAGAATATTGTCATTTAATTAAAGATTGCAAGGGAATACGATCGAATAACTGGAAAAAAATGATCACAACAGGTATGGTGGTTTACCTTGTATTCGAGGAAGAGAAGGAATGGATACTGGCCTTGACCATGAACAAGGGGGACAACCCAGACCTCTGGGTGTAGCTTCTGTTGCCGGCGTATTCTGTCTTCTAGGAATGGGCGTTGTACTTGGTACAATTATTTTAGCTGGAGAACACTTGTTTTACAAATATACGTTGCCCAGATTGAGACATAGACCGGAGGACTCTATATGGCGCAGCCGTAACGTGATGTTCTTCTCACAGAAATTGTATAGATTCATCAATTGCGTGGAGCTGGTGTCGCCACACCACGCTGCCAGAGAACTGGTTCACACGGTACGACAGGGACAGATCGCCTCCCTGTTTCAAAAAAGTGTCAAGCGAGTAAGTGACTTTTTGCTTCCGTAGACTGTAACTTTTTTCATATATCTACAAGGTAGCCATGTTCCAGAAGGAACACGAACAACGTCGAAGGCGCAAAAGTAAAGCTCAGTTCTTCGAGATGATCCAGGAGATCCGGAGGTGAGAGCTGAAGAATCCATTAATCTTACTTGACTACTCCTATCCGTAAATCTAATCAGTAAATCGATTCAATTTCGCAGAGTCCAACAAGAGGAAAAAATAGAAACTGTATCGGAAGAGCAAGAAAAAGAGGAAGAGGAAAAAACTGTAAAAGGAAGAGAAAGAAGCAAAAGCAAGAGCCCTTTGATGCCTCGAAGTCCAAAGAGATCAGAGAAAAGCAGAAGTTCGATCAATTTATCAAGCTCCAGGCTAGGATTGTCTCCGGTCAGCCTGGAGGCCCCAATGAAGCCCAGAGAATTCACTCTGAGCAGCACTAACCTCAGAGCAAGAAGCCCTTTGGAAACAGTAGGTCGTCGCTTGAGCCACGGAGATGGAGGATCACCACCACCGCGTCTAGGCTCTAATTTCGGCGGCAGTGCAACGCTAAGACCCCTAGCGCCAACGAAAAGCGATTCCACCGGAAGTACGACACCAACGATCAAGGGTGAATCCACTGGGGGAGGTGCTCCTACACCCAGATACACGAGAAGTCCTGCAAAACGAGGGCAATCGTTCCCAGTGTTTGCCACGTTGAGGCCACCACACTCGTCCAGCCATCAAATGTCCAAGAGCCCATTATTATCCCCTAATAATGAGCTAACTTCCGCTATCGGACGGAAACTATCTCGTGAATGGGGTTCGGGAACTCTAGATATCAGCAGGTCCTCCGAAACGGTCGCTGGCGGCTGCTCTTATACGCTGAACCAGGAAATGACGTTATCCTTAGAGCGGCCGTCTCATGAGAAGATTCAGAACGATCCCTTACCCATCAAGAAGCCTATAAGAAGAGCCAGAAGCCATGAGAACAGAGACACCGGCAAGCTGATGACCGATCTACCATCACCAAGACTCACCGCTCAACCGGTGGTAGGAGGCCGATCGGTAAGCGAACGAACGAAAAAGCAGTTAGAGTCCGAATTGAAAGCGATTTTAAGTGCCAGAGCCCACCACCGCGACCTTCATCCCCCTTGATAGACGACAGGCTATCTTACCTAATTTTAATAAAGAGACAGAGAGAGTTCTTGCAGAAGTGAGCCATAAAAGCTTCGAGGATCGTTGCCTCTGAGGGGCTTTGGTTGATTTAAGCAATATCAGATTTATAGGTCAATTTGTAGAAGAAAAAAAAATCCGACAAACAGTAAAACAAAAAGATATATATATAAAGGAAAAAGTATATATATATTATAGACACAGTGTCTCCGGAGGTAATTAAAGTGTAACACAAGAAAGAGATTCTCTCACGAAGAAAGAATGAAATCTCTTTATCTGTTCATGTTGTTACGTACATTGATAATACTGATAGAGTATGTTGATAAAAAAAATGGAAAAAAAGTGCTATAAAACTTTAGTAGATTGTCTTAACGAGTAGCGACTTAAATGAGTAACTAAAGTATTTTCTTGTTGGCATTTTAACTCTACAGAGGCTGTCGGTCTGGGCGAGTCTCTCTTAAAATTATAATATGATTATTAGATATCGTACACTGCCGTATTTCTCAAATTCCTTTTAATCATTCGTAGATGACTCATCGACATCTTTCAGTTTGCCATCTGTAACAAATTGGTGATGAAAATTCGAACGACCGCATAAGACAATGGCATATATTAAAGTAGGAATCGACAATGAATAGAAATAAGTGAAAGCTGAGAATCGCTGGTCTACGGAATTTTGCTGACTCACATACTGCCATAAACCTTCTAGTATTTCTCTCATGGGAGGAGAGAAAAGGAGAGACTCGCCCGTAGAACTCTCAGCGTAGAATGACCATTTACTAAAAGAAAAAATACATAATCTTATTAAAAATTATCTCATTCAAAATAAAAGAATGAATAATAAAATATATTGAAAGGCGGACGAAATTTTAATCGGACGAGTCACTTTTTTACCGAAAGCTGGTATACCATTATATGAAATGAAATTCTATCAGCAAACATTTAACGACGATAATTGTATGCACACATTAATCATTCTATTTGTAATTTCATTCACTGATAGTGGAAGAAATCGTGTGTTTACTGTGCAATAACCTTCCACCAATTATTAGACTGATAGGTGAAGAAAAATTTATCCAGGAATTGCACATACGCATCCACGGATCATTGGAATTGAACACGCACATATATACACTCTCTATCTCAAAATGTTCTTTTCCTCTTCCTTTATACGTTCTTTTTCCTTTCTTTCGTCAAACTGGAAATGAAGGACACGCACATATATATACTCTCTATTTCAAAATGTTCTTTTCCTCTTCTTTTATACTTTTTTTTCCTTTTTTTCATCAAGCTGAAAATGAACTATCATCGTTCCAACTTGATCCCAACTACCCAAACTTAGACTGTTAGAATGAATGTGTGGGACTAAATTAATTGAAAATAATTGATGAGCGAGGCCTTAGGAGTAGTCGATCCGCCCAATTCTTTACTTATGGATATAGCGTTTAATCGTATTATCGAGCAATTCGCTATATAATTATAAATTATACATAGAGGATAGCGATTTAGTTTCATAGTTTTCTCGTTAGGCACTGTATCCGACACTCGTAACTGAAATTCTTGAAAGTCTAACGAGAGAGAGAGACTCTCACAAATGCATGTTAGTTATCATCCCTGAAATTCGAAAATACATTTCACTAAATTCAGACTACGCTTCAGAGACTCTATAAGACAACATAAGTTGCTCGCAGGCTGACTACATACAACTACTGAATCTTCAATCTGATGTATAACAAGTGTAACTTCTACCAATGAAAGTGTCCCAACTTACAAATAACGACATTTGTTTTACCATTTACACTGTCAGCACCTACATATTTACACCTGTCATTTTTTAGCTAACAGACTTTCGAGAATATTTCATACATGATGATGAGGAAACAAAGACAAATATCATTGTGTTACAAACAATAAAGATAATTTCCATAAATTTCTTTCAACTGAATAACAAAGAAAAACGACTGGCTTGCTTGCAATAGCAGATTCAGGAAGTAATCAAAATACAAAGATATAGGGGGCCAGTTTAGAGTCACCCAAGCCTAACTAAATCAAAGATAGACTTATTAAATTAATTAATAGCTGTAACATTCTTTAATAAGTGGGTTCTGCCGGTAATTTAGTTCAGTAGTGATCATATATATTCTTTTCTCCAATTTATTCCAAAATGCATAAAAAAAGAGAAAAAGGAAACCTGTCTTTTGAAAGTCTTTGTACATATGTGTCTTCTACTCTAGATACCTGAAGAGGCATTATTGCACTGAATTAAAGGTCGAGCCCCCTACTTCATTGTGCGCCAACAAGAACCTGTACAGTGTGAGCATTTTATGGAAAGATCAGAGCAAAATTCATCTGTACTTCTATCTTTATTATTCAATTACAAATCAAATATTCTGAAAATTATTACACGCGATAATCAAAAAAATTGGATCGGCCTATTTAATGTAGAATTTAGAGAATTCCCCTTAGTTAATTAAAACTTTTGGATCTTTTAGTGCTCTTTTCTTTCCATTCTCTAAATTAATATCATGAAGTGTTCTCATTGTTCTCATCAATAATGCCCATAAAAATAACAGATTTAAAATTCAAACTTTCGAAAATTCAAACTTTAAAAGAAAAGAAATATTTATTGCTTGATAATAAATCTAATATAAATTTGTATGATTCAGTTATTAGAAATAACTAGTAATTAAAGTATTAATAACATTCTAATAGCCTTAACACGTTATTTCCGCGTCTAATGGCAATAAGATTATTCTATACTATAAAACACTGCCATAATTTCAACTATTGTTATATTGATTTTAAGATCCTGCCAAATAATATTACCGCATTAAATATAATGCATTCTTCAGGGCTCTTTTAAAACTTCTCAATGAAAAACAGACATTAACTATACATCGCAAATAAGTCAAGAAAAAGAGTATTTCCTCTTCAAATTCACAAGATATTTGGATTTGTTGTTTAATTATGAGAACATTTCCAATATAAAGTACAGAATATACTAACAAATTAACAAATAGGAAGTATCAAATACTGAGGACTTGTTCATTGAATTCTATGCATAGAAAAATGTCTCAATTCACAGAACAAGGTTCCTACTATCTTTGAAATTTATTTTTTCAACAATTACAATGGAACTTTGTATATTGTGGAGATTTAATAGTAAACTTCTCAACTGCATAGAATGCAATGCTAAAAAAATTCTTGAGGCTCAATATAGGTACTTCTGTACTACTCTTTCGTTTTGCTAATACGAGTAAAAACTAATAAGATCTAATTCATAAATACTTATCAAGAACTAACCATTACTTTAAAAAGGTCTTTATAATTTGGTAGAGCAATTGCTACTTACGTTGCATTAAAGTTGCATAAATTATAACTTAAGCGCAATGCAACTTTAAGGAAACGAAATAAGTATTGTAAAATCATAAAGTAGAGGATTACACGAAGTAGTCGTATAATAAACCACAGAGATTCTGTTACGGCGGTGACTTGTTGGCGTACGGTATTAGGTTAGGTTCCTCGTAACCTACCTCGTCTCTCTTGTTACGCCTACTATTATACTGTTATTGTTGAAAACTCCATATTAATAAGAAATAAATATATTGTCTCAAAATAAACGTGGTCTCTCATTTACCCAATTTCAAACTCCTAAAAACTTCAACCTATAACCTCCTCATTTCTCAATCCTGACATAATTAACTCATAAATATGTAATGTAAATCTAATAATTGTCATTTTTTATACGTGAATCCCTCCAACATTTTCAGTTTACCATCAATTTACTGAAACAATGTAGAATACAAATGCATACACATAACCAAACAAATATTTAAAACATATTAAACGTATTCCTGGATGACAAAATGCGAGCCAGAAAGATTACCGGACGTATTGGTTCAAAGGTGCGCGAACGGTCTCAAAGGTAAAAACCTCGGTAGGTAGCTGCTAACGTGCTTGATCATCAAAGCGAAATAAATGCAAGTCATTCACGTCATCTACGATCACGAGTGTTGTTTCACGGTCGAACTTTCGCTTGTGTTTGTCTCGTACATAGCCCCGTGTGGTAACCATATACCTAGACACTGTCTCTTATTACCTTATTATCTCGGTACGACCGAGCTGCTTGCGGTATAGTGACATGTAAATATAAACGTATTCGCTGTTGTCTTCCGAACGATTAATTCTTTGCATCTCGTTTTTTTTACACTTTACCGCCCAAATTTTTCACAAACACACATGTAAAATATCGACGTACGTATTACGAGCATGGGTGGAATATACATTTTTCATTCAGAAGCCGATCTCGAGTAACGAGTTACTCTTATCAGTCCTTAAGTAACGCGTTAGAATAGACGTTAAGATATCGATGCTCATCTTGGAGAAAGAAAAATTTGTCAACTCACAGGATCCTTTGAAAGCACGTGCAAATAATAATTTCACGTCTGACGTGAGCCAACATCAACATCATATTCGTTAGTACTTATTGTTCATATCTGCGCCATCGAGCACGATCAATTAATTAACTGGCAACTTAGCCCTTTAAATTATGTTCGCTCTATCGCATCTCCTCTTCCCTTCTTAATTTATTTTACTTTGGAAAATTTATCAAGATTGCGAATTTTTATTCGTAATTCACTTGCATTTCTCTGTTTTGCCGGCGATTCTTCGGTCATTCCTGTAAGTATTTCTTGTGTTCTTGAAATATGGTTTATATGTGATGCTTATTTGTGTAAGATTTGTCCATTATTGGTGAACTTAATTCTTTCATAGGTTATTTTAATGGATGAGGAAGATTGTTGCATGAAAAAAGAAGCTCCTAGCAGCTTCCATTCCAAAAATCTTGGATCTAGTTCTTCGTTCATGACCGAGGGTGAAGGCCTAGATTCTACGGAGAAACATGGAGATCTTGGTGACATGACCTTTTACATGGCAAATTATATTAAAGATGCTATGAAGATGATGTTCATCATGCGAAGTCATCATATGCTCACTGATGTTATATTGGAAGTAGGGTCAGAGTTATTCTATGCACACAAAGTAATTTTAGCTGCCGCTAGTCCATATTTTAAGGTAATTTATGTTAAAGACATACAAAAGATATACACTGGACAAATACAAAAATTGCATTGGCTTGTTTTCAATATTCTAGGCAATGTTTACGGGAGGTTTGAAAGAATCTGAAATGTCTAGGGTAAAACTTCAAGGTGTCAGCCCAACAACGATGGCACGTTTAATGTATTTCATGTATACTGGTCAAATAAGAGTCACAGAGATTACAGTGTGCTCTCTTTTATCAGCAGCCACCATGTTTCAGGTATATAAAAGATAACTACATTTTTCTAATAAAAAAAAGATGTCACAGTATCTAATATACTTTTTTCACATCTATGATGCAGGTTAGTAATGTCATAGATGCGTGTTGTGTATTCTTGGAAAGACAATTAGATCCCACAAATGCTATTGGAATTGCTAATTTTGCTGAACAACATGGTTGTCAAAATTTATGTCAGAAAGCAAATCAATTTATTGTTCAACATTTTAGTCAGATATGTCAGGAAGAAGAGTTCCTACAGTTATCGGCAATGCAATTGATAGCACTAGTGAGAAAGGATGAGCTGAATGTACAGGAAGAGAGAGAAGTATACAATGCAGTGTTAAAATGGGTCAAGTACAATGAAGAAGCCAGAGGGCCCAAAATGGAGCACATATTGCATGCAGTGAGGTGTCAGTATCTCACTCCTAACTTCCTTAGAGAACAAATGAAAAACTGTGACGTTTTGAAGAAAGTACCTGCATGCAGAGAGTACCTTGCACAGATCTTCAAAGATTTGACTCTTCATAAAAAGCCAGTGGTAAAAGAGAGAACACCCAACACTCGTAGAGTGATATACATAGCTGGTGGTTTTTTGAAACATTCTTTAGATTTGCTAGAGGGGTATAACGTAGATGAAAAAACTTGGACTCAACATGCTAAACTAATAGTCCCAAGATCTGGTTTGGGTGGAGCATTCCTAAAGGGTATGTTTTATGCTGTTGGTGGGAGGAATAATTCACCAGATAGCAGGTAAGTTTCTTGGAAGAGAAGATAGTAAGAAATTAGACATAACATTTTTAAGAATTTATATAAATTTGCAGATATGATAGTGATTGGGTTGATAGATACAATCCAGTCACGGATCAATGGAGAGCTTGCAGCCCAATGTCTGTACCAAGGAACAGAGTAGGAGTGGCTGTTATGGATGGACTATTATATGCTGTTGGAGGTAGTGCAGGTGCAGAATATCACAATAGCGTTGAATGTTATGATCCAGATCACGATACTTGGACTAACGTGAAGCCAATGCACATCAAGAGACTGGGAGTTGGTGTAGCTGTAGTTAATAGGTGAAACTCGCAAATTATTTCAGGTTTAAGAGTTTCTTATTAAACTATGTTATCTATGTGAATTCTGTTTATAACAGATTACTTTATGCCATTGGTGGATTTGATGGAATAAATCGACTGAACTCTGTAGAATGTTACCATCCTGAAAACGATGAGTGGACAATGGTTTCACCTATGAAATGTAGCCGATCAGGAGCTGGGGTAGCCAACCTTGGACAATACATATATGTGGTGGGAGGATATGATGGAACAAAGCAATTAAACTCTGTCGAAAGATATGATACAGAAAGAGATATATGGGATCAAGTCAGTAGTGTTACTATTGCTCGTAGTGCACTCAGTGTTACAGTACTAGATGGAAAATTGTATGCAATGGGTGAGAACCAAAAAATATTTTTACAGAATAGATTTTATTTAGATTTGTAACTTCATCAATGGATGTTTTCTTATTCAATATTTACAGGAGGATATGATGGTGAACACTTTTTAAATATAGTTGAAATTTACGACCCTATGAAAGATACATGGGAGCAGGGAGTGCCAATGACTTCAGGAAGATCGGGTCATGCGAGTGCGGTATCGTATCATCAGTGTCCCATCCATTGTGATCATCTGGATCATAATATATCTCTAGAGAAACCACCATCGTGATATATGTAATTATCAGGTGTTAATTTAAATATTGGTATATAAACGAAATTCTTAGTCTAGGGAAACAAATACAAAAAGCAAGGCAGAAATAATGGAAATAGTTACTCAAACGGTGAACGAGTGACAGACTGATAATTATGTATTTTTGAGTTGTAATGTAAGTTCTGTTCTGGAGATTGAACTGCATTAACATTCTATAATTTTATTCTTGATAAAACCTCCCGATAGATTCAATGATTCATTTTTATTAAATATAGCATACAACATATATATGTATATGTTTTAAAATCATAAGGACCTTATCTATCCATATATATATATATATTATTTTTAAAATCAAATTTGTATAAAAAACTTTCTTATTTTTGAATCGTTGTACATTTGTAATATATTATTATACTAATATACTGACACATGCACACGCGTGCACGCGGATCTGTATGTATATGTAAAATATCCACAACCAATTCGCGCATTTTTGATCCTATTAATTAAATGTATATCCTGCCTAATTATTATATGTTAAGAAATGTTGAAAGACTTGATTAAAAAAATGAAAAATATATATGCTTGAAATATTATCAGTGTTCTTTTTTAATAAACATTCTTCAGAAGTTCAACAATATTTATAATTATCTAGTAATAAAAAAAAAAGTGCACTAATTAAAATATAATTGAAACTATTTCTTTAGTTTAGAGATATTTCGATTTATATCGTTTATAATGATTCACTACCAGTCCGAAAATGTAATTCAATCGTGGGAGTGTGGGAGTCAAAAACTGGTTCTGTTGTCAAGATGGATCACACTAATCGATATTTTCGAAAGCTGAAGAGCACGGATACTTCTACCATTAAAATCTACTTTTATACCATATAAAGCGACAATTATTACATTCCAAAGATAATCAACAATTTTTTAATAATTTTATGTAAATAATATCTCTATACATCTAAACTATTCAGTTCCTACTTGTTAGTTATGGTAGGTCTACAGTGAGGTTATAAACATAATGATCGTCTAAGCATTTTTATCTGAATGATAAATAATACGAAAGAACATGAAAACAATAAGTTCTTTCACGATAATTTTCACCGACCGTAATACAGCAAAAGTTCGGCGGACTACGTGAAATTCAAATAAGTACAACGATGAAATCTGTGTACAAATTGTTTTTTCTGTGCCTTATCTTCATCGTATTGATAATACTGCTTAATTTAACAAATTTCTCTAACAAAATCTACGATGCATCCACCAAAGAAGCTGTCGTTTCTACTACTGTTAAAAAGCTTCAACCACCATCAATAACAGGAGAAGTAACAATCTGTGTGGTAGTTTGTGGAGACAGAGTGGATGAAGCACTAACTATGCTCAAATCTGCCCTAGTCTTTACATGTAGATCCTTACAGTTCATTATTCTGGCAGAAACCAGCCTAATTCCTGCCTTTAATGAGAAGTTAGCAGAATGGAAGCTTTTATCAAACAAAACATTTGATTTTGTTGTCAAGCCTATTACATTCCCCGAAGGCAGTGATGCAGCTATGTGGAAGAAGCTGTTCAAGCCTTGTGCAGCTCAACGATTATTTCTTCCGGTAATTCCATAAAAATCTAATTAACTAACAAAATAATATTATATGTATTAATATTCAAATATATGGTTTACTTATTACAGTCAGTGCTAAATGATATAGATGCTGTCCTCTACGTGGATACAGACACGTTATTCTTGGCTCCACCGGAAAAGATCTGGGATGAGTTCAAGAAGATGAATTCTAGCCAACTAGCAGCTCTGAGTCCAGAACATGAAGATCCTAACACAGGATGGTACAACAGATTTGCCAAACATCCCTATTATGGAAAGCTCGGTGTGAATTCTGGAGTGATGTTAATGAATCTGACAAGAATGAGAGAATTCAGATGGATAGAGTATGTGATACCCATTCACAAGGAATATAAATTGAAGATAACATGGGGAGATCAAGATATAATAAACATTATATTCCATTACCATCCTGAGAAACTGTATGTCTACTCTTGCAGATATAATTATAGGCCTGACCATTGTATGTACATGCCTGTCTGCACAAAAGCAGAGAAAGAAGGTGCTTTGGTCCTACATGGTTCTAGAGGCACTTTTCATTCTCAAAAGCAACCTCCTTTCAGAGCGATTTACAGAGCCATGCAAGAGTACCAATTGAATACAGATCCCTATGATTATTTATTGGTGCCAATGAGAAACTATTTAGCTTTGGAGCATAAGTCAAACTGTGGTAAAGTGTGGGAAGTGTTTATTACTCAGCCTGAGTCACACTTAGGACAACAATAATATTTAAGCGTTTCTTCTATATACAAAGAATAATTAGTATAGTACTTCCTCTTTGACCTGCTACTGAAACAAATTTTGAACTTGTACACAATATTTAATATACAGTATAGTATAAACAATTCTATTCATACACAGACTGACTATGTTCTATAGTGCATTCTCATTTTATTCGTTAACAAATGCGCTGTGATTGTTACTGTCTAATGTAAGAAAAGGAAAAGAACTATGTTATTATAATTATTAGCTAAGATCATTTCGACAATACTCTTTGAACATAGCTTTGGATCAAATTTTTAAAATTACTTTGTATATTTAAAACTTGACGTAAATTACATTTACAAAAAATACCATCGTTAAACACGATGTATACCGTTCAGAATCTTTTTACAAAAATTTTATACAACTGCATTGCCACCAATGCAGAAGCGTTTTGTATACTTGACTATAATTATTTTGTTATTCCGTAATATACGTTTTTGTGATACTTCTCTTATACCGAATAAAAGGAATCATTCAAACCTAACAGAGTGCCATTCTACCATCGAATGGAGTCACCATAACTCGCTTTAGCAGGCTGACTCTCTGAAGAGAGGGGGTCATAACGCTGAAAGGGTCCGAAATAAGGGAGCTGCAGTGCGGAGATACGCTTCTACGAGTTACGACCGTTCGCATGAAATCGCGTTTCCTTCGATTCTCTGCTGCAAAATTCTTCAATCTCAATTAAACATTCGTTTAACTTACTTGGAAGATCCCGGCGAAAGACTAACCATAAACAAGAAACTCTAAAACGAAAAGGAGAAGGAGAATGGTATTTGTAATTCACGATGAAGCACGACGATCGCGCAGTCAGTAAATCAGTGTCTTGATAACGATTACACTTGCATTGATAAAATAAAAGCAGATCATAAACCAGTAAAAAGTCAACCGTGAGACGGTACACGTCAGACATGAAGAACTTTTGTGTTTCTTTTCCACGTTAATTTCCATTTGTGTCCGCACGGTAACGTCATTTTCTACTCCGTCCACAACTAAGGTAAGAGATCTTATGGCTGTTTGAAGAGGAATGTTCATTTTTAATCTTCCATGCATGAAACATGGGATACAAATTACAATTGTATAGGCTGATTCTTATATAAGTGACTAATCGAGCAAATAACACTTGAGTGAAGTTAATAATTGTGTGAACAGTAACACAAGTCAACGATCCGTTAAAGCAGTATCATCTTCCAGTGGTTCTCTTGTCTCATAGATCAGGGTCACCATCGCGTTATCACATTCTTATAGTAATCTTAATTTTGCTATCTAAAAGTTATAATCTAAAGTTGTTTTAAGATCAAAAAGTTAGGAGAGTTGTTTTTTTTAAATTAATCTTCTCATACCGATTAGCGGAATTCTTATTGACATTTGCATTGCATTGAACGATCACGTCATCGAGTTATGAAATTTTTTATCGCCTGAGCATTTGTTAAAACAAACAACATTTGTTTTCTCGTTATCGTTTACATTAGTCACACCTGAATAATCCTATTGAATCGTTTTTAGAAATTTCTTTTTCTTGCCTTATAAATGATTGTTGTCTTCTAATTCGTTTATTCATTACATTTTTATCTATCTTTATATATTTTATCCATTTCCATGTTGTTCATGAAAATATATCAATAGTCAGAAAAAACCACTTAACGATGTTAATGTAATAGATTAAAAAAGAATTATCCGGAGGAGGGGTAAAGGAGTATAAGTCATGCATACTGTATGTCAGCAGTAGACAAAAGAAAAAGAATCTTTTTGGAAAAACTGAACGCGTTAGCCTCGCCCGTTAGGTGCCTATGATATTCCTACACGTGTGTGCTTTACATTCATCCAGAAATTTAACGAAGTACAGTGAAGACAAATAAAAATATTATCTCGGCGATGGCTTGATTTGGGGATTACATAATAAATATAGAAACTTTGGGGCTTAATATCTTGATTTCGATATCGCTAGGCTTCCGTAAAATGTAATTACTTGTACGTTGTATTCTTCTTAACACGTAGCTAAAATTTGAAGAAATTCTGGAGAAATTCATTTTCTCGGAGAAATACCTTAAAGTGCGATGTTAGATCAGGTATTAGATTTCTTGAAAGTTGATAATATGTTATTCTATTTCGTTCCATTGGACTCACAAAATACGCGTTATACTTGGTTTAGAAACATTTTTCTTTTTTTCTGAAAATTATAGTTATTTATTTGGCCAAACGATATTTGCAATAATTAAGACGTTTTACAACAATAATTTGATTTACGCAAAGACTAGAAACATGGGACAATAATGTAGAATATGTTAGTGTATTTGCACTGTTTTATACAAAATTTTACTTATATTCTTTTGTCGATCTGCCAAAGAATTATAAAATACTTAACGTAAACTGGATAAAAAGATATAAAAGTAAGAAACGGAAGCACTAACAAATTTTCATCGTACTTTATACAAAGATTTTAATTAAATTTCATTAATAAAGGTATGATGTAAAAATGTTGTTGTAAAAGAAAATAGAAACAAAATTCGTTGTTCACTTAAGAGACATTAAATTCCACTTAAATCAAAGCTCTGAAGTAAAGATACGAACAAAACAGAAATGTTCTTGTTCCACAGAGGTAAGCATGTCGTTGTTCAAAGCGCGTGCCGCCCCCCGGTCCCCTACGTCGGAGAAGGTTCTGAACGGTGGATCTCATTACCATAATCATCATAATCAACCAAATGGTAACGAGAACGATCAGGAAGGGTCTGAAGGGACTCATAATCAACAACAAAATGGTAACCAAGAGCAAAGGCGATCTTCTAAAGTACATAAGCCTCCTCTAGTCTTCTACTGTCAGCTGGCTCATGGAAGTCCAACAGGATTGATATCAGGATTCAATAACGTACGAGAACTTTATCAGAAAATAGCGGATTGCTATGATATACCAATGGAAGAAGTGAGTCTCCTGTTATTTGGTTCTTTATACTGATTGTATGATAGAAATAATTTATCTGGTACTTTAGGTAATAGTAGGTGGGTTGTAAAAGAGACTTGTGTTTTGTTGCTCCTGTGTATTAATTAATAATCCATTTTTATAAGAATTTTCTACGCGGAATTATTCAAGAATTATTTCTTGCTATTTATGACAATAATTCCGATGGATAAATAAAAATCTTCAAATATTTATTTGAAAATTTTCTTCGTTATTTGTTGCTATTGTAATAGAAAAATAGCTCCAAAAATTCTTCCTGTGATTTATTTATTCAGTCATGGTGCACAAATAACACCGCTCTCCGTAGGGTGAATATCCCGGATACAGGAAACATCGGTTCCGGGCTGTGGCCTCTGGCCGACCTGGCGGATACCAGGGCTAAGTGTAGCTTTCCGTGTAATAACAGGTTGTAAAAGGCCAGTAGCAGCATTTATTAGCCAAGCTGACCAAGCTGCATATGTAGTGGGTCATTCAAATCGGGGACAGTATTAAACTGACTTCTATAACACCGTTTAAGAACCCTGGTGAAAGTTAACTTGCAGTTAATCGCATTTAAGACATAATTCGCGAAACTTCTAACTTCTAACAATATGCAAATGATGAAAGGAATTAACCATATAGATATTAATACAGTTAGATTTAGATTTCCATTAAAAATGATAACTATCTTTATTTTTTTTCAAACTAAAATAATTTAACTTCTTTCAATTATTTTTTACTATTATTTTGTTCTTGTTTTACCTTTTGCTACATATAATGTAAAGTACTGGCATATGCAAGGGGAAACGAATGTAGTGAGGAGGAAGTTGCTTTGATGATCTGCAATAATAATAATATACTTTTGATACATCTTCCGCGTCTACGATAAAATATATAAAAATTGTTATACATCTTTTATTATTTCAGATCCTCTTTTGTACCCTGAACACTCACAAAATAAAAATGAGCGAGTTATTGGGAGGCCAGATAGGAGTAGGTGACTTTATATTTGCACACAGAAAAGGTAAAATTATAAATTTTGAATCATCGACTGTTTTATCATTACCGAGAACAAAAATTAAATTTTTTAAATATTACTTTTTGTCGAACCCCACTTCAACTATTACTAATTTCACTTTTTTTAGGGAGACGTAAAGAGATAGAATTGGTGAAAACGAATGACTCCCTCGGATTAACCATAACCGACAACGGTACAGGGTACGCTTTCATAAAGCGCATCAAAGAAGACTCGATAATCGATAGGATAAAAGTGATCGAGATTGGAGATCACTTGGAAAAAATCAACTCCACCAGTCTAGTTGGCAAACGTCATTTCGAAGTGGCAAAGGTGTTGAAAGAGATCCCTAAGGGAGACACATTCACGCTAAGGCTTGTGGAACCATTGAAAAATGGTTTTGCCAACATTGGTCCACGAGGTGATACGAAGAAAGGAAAAAAATCCGGTTATGGAACTGGAAAAGAAACCCTCAGGTTCAAAGCTGATGGAAGTGCACAGATTATAGAAAAGGTAATTAATTATCAATAAAAAAAGAATAAATTATAACATAGATACAAAATATTCATTTCTTCTTTGGCTGTTGATTAATAGGTGGATGATGCTGCCACTATAGCCATAGAGAAGATCAACGTGATCCTAGAGAGCTTCATGGGCATCTATGACACGGAATTAGGTATATAGAACCATTCAATAACATATTAAAAATTTACAAGTGTATTACAAAGCGTGATACATTTATAAATTTTTTATTATTACAATATGTTTTAGAAATATTGTTTTTCTAAGTAATGTTTGTTGGATTTTCTTCTTTAAATAGCTACACAAATTTGGGAGCTTGCAGAGGACAAGCGCAACAGTAGTGAATTTGCAGAAGCAATCGATAATTCGGATTTAGAGGCTTTCGGATTTACAGATGACTTCGTCATTGAGTTATGGGGCGCTGTGACTGATGCTAGAGCTGGAAGACATCGATGATGTCGACGATTATACCAATTAATAGAACCAAACAAAGAAAGAGCCAAGAGGAACCCTTTTCTATTATTAGCAGCTTAAAAATTGTGCCGTAAAAATGTGGCATGCAGATAACAATTGAATTGTAAATTAATTGTAGTAGTTAATGCTTAAAATTTGTACAATTTATATTATAAATTTATACATATTTAAAATTATACAAAATAAAATAATAAATAAACTTGAAAAAATTATATATATCTTTTATCTCAGAAATAAAACAATAGGATAAATAAACAAATCCAAAGATTTGAACAAACACCGAATCATTTGGCAGTTCATTTGTATCATTTGCCAACTATAATGCTAAATAATGCTAAATAACACAGAGATAAGACAGAAATAAAACAGGAAAAAATAAGTAGTAAATAAGTAAGAGATAAAGCTTAAGAAATTATTACAAAATCATCTTGACTGATGTGCGATATACGATAATCCCTTCCTTCAGAAATACAAAATGCTTTATCTCGTCTAAATTGTGATCTTTGCATATTCTTGTTATTTGAATCCGAGCCAATAAAAATCAACCAATGACAATCAGAGAAACATGTTATCATGTTATCTATGAAGTTAGTGTCAAATACTAGTGTACTGCTGATTTAACGTTCTGCAAGATTTAACCTACGTTGGGAGTAAATTTTTATTTGGAAAATGATTTTTGCTACAAGTAGAATCGGCTGTATATTTTTTCGTGCTAACACGAGATCTAAAAATAATTACAAATATCTGAAATTGTCAAGAGTATGTAATATTAATATAAAAATATACCGACTAACCCATACAACCTGTACATTTCTTATTAGATGATTTATATTTTTAATTGTAATATTAATTGTATTTATTATGAAATAAATTTTGTTATAAATTTTGTGATATATTTTAATGCTAAGTAACTTTTACTCTTTTAATTTCTATATATACAAAACTGCGTCATTTATTCATAAAAAAGTTCATATATTTGTTATATTTATTATACTCTTCTTTTTTAAGTTAAATAAAAATGGAATAACATTTCTCGTTGTCAGATATGCACAGTAAATTTTTCCACAAAACCTAACATCCCTCAGTTGGAGGAAGAGGTACCAAAGTTAAAATCACCAGTAGGAGATGGAAAGGTATTCAAAAGTGTAGATGAAGCTATATCGGACATGCCAGATGGGGCTAAGCTTTTGGTTGGTGGATTTGGACTTTGTGGCATTCCTGAAAACTTAATTGCAGCAGTGTTGAAACAAGGTGCCAAAGATTTAACTGTTGTTTCAAATAATGCAGGAGTTGAAGACTTTGGATTAGGTATACTTTTAAAAGAATGTAGGATTAAGAGAATGATTGCTTCCTATGTTGGTGAAAACCCTGAATTTGAGAAACAGTACCTCAATGGTAAATTGGAAGTTGAATTAACTCCACAGGTAAATATCAGTAATAAAAAAATTTTCAATTTAATTACAATGCAAAAAATTACATAATAATACTTCCAATATATAGGGTACACTGGCAGAACGTATTCGAGCAGGAGGAGCTGGTATTCCAGCCTTCTACACTCCCACAGCATATGGAACGATAGTTCAAGAAGGTAACGTCATTGTGAAATATGATGAAAATGGGAATGCAGAAATATCTGGAGAACCAAGGAATGTAGCAGAGTTCAATGGAAAAAACTATGTCTTGGAAACTGCTATCACAGGAGATTTTGCTCTTATAAAGGCTTGGAAAGCAGACAAAGCTGGAAATTTAGTTTTTCGAAAAACAGCCAGGAATTTCAACCCAGTAATGTGTAAAGCAGCTAAAATTGCTATTGCGGAAGTAGAAGAAATTGTAGAAACTGGTCAGTTGGACCCCGATCATGTTCATTTACCTGGAATTTTTGTGGACAGGATCGTCAAAGGCCCATCATACGAGAAACGCGTGGAAGTACGTACATATTCTTGTCAATATAAATATTTCAATAATTTGAAAAATTACTAAAACTTTTTGTCTCTATTAGAAACGATATACGAAGCAAAATATGAAACCCAAAAAAATAACACCGGCAGGTAAAGCAAGAGATAGAATTATCAGACGAGCTGCGCTCGAATTTAAAGACGGCATGTATGGTGAGGGATTTAAAAAATTACAAACATTTTCAATTAAAACACTTAAATAAATTTAAAAAATTTTTTTTTGAAAAACCTTTACTAAATACACTTTTTATAGCTAATCTGGGAATTGGTATACCCATGCTGGCTTGCAATTACATTCCCAAAAATGTAAAAGTAACATTGCAATCTGAGAATGGTATTCTTGGCATGGGTCCATTCCCAGACGAATCAGAACTTGATCCAGACTTAATAAACGCTGGAAAAGAAACAGTTACAGTCGTTCCAGGAGCCTCTTTCTTCAGCAGCGACGAAAGCTTCGCAATGATTCGAGGGTACTTATAGAGAAGATTGAATATTAAATAGTTTTTTGGTAAAAGATAGTACATTTGAATTTTTTCAGGGGTCATATTAATTTGACGATGCTCGGTGGGATGCAAGTATCAGAGAATGGAGATCTGGCTAACTGGATGATTCCAGGTACTATGGTGAAAGGAATGGGAGGTGCAATGGATTTGGTTTCTGCGGAGAGCACAAAAGTGGTGATTACTATGGAACATAAAGCTAGAGATGGAAGTCCAAAGATTTTGAAAAATTGTACCTTGCCTGTCACAGGTAATTTTTATATTTTAATTCTTTGTAAGATAGAAATAATTACTCATCTTTTAATTCCAGGTCAACAATGTGTAGACTTAATAATCACGGATATGGCTGTATTTGAAGTAGTTCGTGGAGAAGGATTGAAATTGATTGAAATTGCACCAAACATTGATGTCAGTGATATTGTTAGTTCCACAGGTTGTGAATTTTCGGTGGCTGACGATCTTAAAGAAATGGGACAAGTGGATTTGGAAGATTGTCAGTAAATACACGTTCCTGAAAATCTTTAAATATAAAAAATGAATATTAAAAAAGTTTGCTTCGTCTAAATTCCGACAAAACGAAAATAATACTTAAAATTCTTATTTTCTAATTGTAAAATTACAAAGTCATGCCTTTATCTCTAAGAACTGTAAAGTTTAGTTATAAATGTAATATAAGTGCACTGTTTCATGCAATATAGTAGTTTTAGTTTTCAACACAGGTAATGTAATTTTGTAATATATATTCTAAGGCTAAGGAAATAATAAATTCCAAAAAGAGAACAAGCTCTGCTTTTAATTTCTATCAGTCTAAGACCTACAATTAAAGAAATTACTCTCTAAATTTGGCTTTTACTTTTGCTGGAAGTGGTAATAAATACAGAACACTGTTTAATATACTCAGTCCAACAGCAAAAGCCAGAGAAATTAATAAGTTTAAGTCAACATTCAATACTTCTGAAATATTTTCGCCTTCACGAGTGAAGCGTTCTATTAAATACGATCTCCCATCTGGATATCTGCATAACTCTGGTATCCCAGGACACGTGAAGCTTTCATTATAATGCAAATTTGAAAATGTAGGCACATCAATGGCTAATTGATTTAGAGCCAATGATGCGTACCTAGCAGGTAATGCAGTGGAGACTGCAGCAAGCCAATAAGGCAGGCCTTTCAGACTTCTGATGGCTCCAGATGCAATTACCAGAGACACCAGTGTCATGTATAACACCATTATTGCACCTGTAATGGGCCTACCAACCACCATAAACACTGCAACAGTTATTTGTTCTGCTGCCACATAACTGGCCCATAAAACACCACAGGCATAGGCCCAGGTAGACAAATCTAGCTCTAAAATGGGTGTCAGGATACCAATGGTGATCATGGTAGACACAAAACTTAATGGCAAGCTCAGTAATGCATATGCGGTCAAGAACATAGCTCCACCATATAGACCTTCTCTTTTTTCTTGATAGTATCTAGCCCTATATCCTGGAACTTATTAATTAATAGACGTTACATAATAATAGTATATCTGTTAGGTTGCCTGAGAAGAGATTGGTCTACATGCACTTACAGAGGAGAGCTGTGCACGCTATTCCGGCAACATAGAACAGAGTTACTACATTGAAGACAAGACCACTTGTTTGTAGAAATATTCTGGATTGCACAGGAGTCGAATGCGAATACAAAATACTCATTAAAGCTATTGAGAATGGTAACAATAGTAGTCTGGCAGCAAAGTGCCCTAAGCCAGATTTATTGAAGGCAAATGTCGTTGCCAGACTTCTTCTAAAACGTAAAAGCTATAGTAGTACTATTATTTTGGGAGATAGCATGCATTTGTAAAAATACATACAAATAAAGGGCAAACAAAGTGGAGAAACATCCTGGTTTAATTCCACGTCCCAAACCTTTATGCATTATTCCTAAAGATGTATCTTTAATATTGGGTGGCACTTGGGGCGCCTCTTTCATGTAAATAACACCCTCGGCTTTGAACTTTTCAACCAGGACAGATATCTGCTGGTTAGATTCTAAGAAACGATCTCTCGAGCGACGATCGACAGTTGATAAACACACTAAAGTCACCATTATCACTACTTAATTAAACAATTATTTAATTATTTTATTCCTATAGATACATACTTACAGTAATACATCAACGGATTTTCGAGTTCAGGACATGGGAAACCGATATAAGTGAAATAGTCCAACATACTTCTAGTTGGCCCTGAATAGACAACTGCCCCCAAACATAAGAGAGTCACACGACTCACGAAAGGTAGTACATCCGATCTAGGAGTTTCCATCGTTAGGACAACGATGGATCCTCTTCTGGTTGCGTAAGACCAGAGCATAGACACGATTAAATACGTGTTTAAGGGATCAGTATCCCATGTGGGCTCGTCCAGAAGTAACAACGTAGGATCTTTAGCCAATTGTACGCCCAACATTAATCTTCTGTATTCTGGCTTCGTCAGATCATTTACCGATCTATTTGCAACTTGAGATAAAGCCAGATCAGCTAGAGTTTGTCGAACTCTGGCTTCCCTGTTGTTTAAATTTGCAAGCCATGTGGCATAGGTCAGTGTCTGTCGAACTGTTAGACTAGGTAATAGATGACACCTGTGTGCAACATATCCACCATGTCGTCTAAACAATTCTGGAGTTAATAAATTGTTATTTAGGCTGACTCTACCCCTAGTTTCTCCCTCCGCCCTTCCAGCTAAAAGACAAGAAATTTCCGGATGGTTTCTAAAACCTAATTAATTACATTTGCACTTAAATCATTATCTTACCGATGACATCGAGCAAAGCTCTTTTTCCAGATCCCTTGGAGCCCAAAATCGCTAACACCTCGCCACCGTGAACTCGGGCGGACACATCTCTCAATACAGCAGTAGGTTCCGACTTGCTCAAACAGCTTCCTTCAATGACCACAGCAGTGGAATGAAACACATTGGAGATATCAAGAGTACAATCCGATGGGATCATCCTGGATCTTTCTGAATTATCTCATAACGACCTGTTGGAGAAGACAAACTTTGTTTCTACTCGACTCGATGGTATACTACAAATCTCGAAGATGAAGTTTTGTTAGAACGAAGAAACAATGGTTCTTCCAGTAAAATAGTATTTGGTCACGGAGATTGCACTCCAGGAAAGCACGTAGAATGGACAAAACGATGTATAAACTGGCACTGCGGCTAGAGAAGTGAACATCGCATGTAAAACGTAACCATCGGTAGGGATACCTGGCTGGGAGTTGGCTTCACGAGGTGAATGTCTCCTTTGAGACGAGTTTGGTGGGAGGAAGGTAGCATCAGTGGTAGCTCAAGGGTGTACTTGCTAATTTTAATCCCCAGTTCCCTTCCCAGTCTCCAGAATCACACACAAAAGAAAAATCTTCTCTCAAATAACTTTATCTGTAACTACTAATCTTTAACAAACATTCACAACTTTATATACGGAATTTTATCCTGATCGAAAGTAGATTTAAATACCCTTTCAATTATAGTAAATTATCCCTAAATGCTTTGTAGATACTGATAATAATGGAACGTGATTACAAATAAAAAAAGAGGCAGAAATAATATTCAATCAGCTTCATACTGATGTAATTAGAAGTCAGGGGTCAGATTTTTGGTAGGTACGCCATTGCGAACTTGAAAGACCAACAAGGAAGGAAGGGAATACAGAGAGGGGGTTTCGTTGGAGGTTCGGAAGGCAAGTCTGTCAGAAGGCAGCGTTTAGAAAAGGCTTCTCGGCGTTGGACATACCGATGCCATTGCGGTATCGCGATCACGGATCGGGTGATGCGTTCGCGGGCTCCGTCGTGCGATTCCTGAGCTGACGAACATAGTGTTTGTCTTTAAAGTTCCCGTTCAAAGTTATCAGGAGGAACCAGACGAAAAAGAGGAGACCAGGAGCAATCGGCGGAATGGAGAAGCAGCATCACCTTGACTCAACCAGGCTCGCTTGAAAGCTCATCCTGAATACCGGTGGTGAGTCATTGTCATGAAGAATCTCCGGGAACGTATCAGGTTTCGTGGCACGCGCAATTCCTGACGTTCACGTGCCTTCTTCTCGCACATGAACACTATTTTTGCAGAAAAAATTATCAAACAATTACCTATTGTTTGTTTGTTGTCCCTCCGCGTAAAAATAATAATAGAGAGAACCATGATTCATGGGTAGTTGCAACATTTTTTACTCAAGTACCCCAAGATGCTATTACGACAGAGGAGAAGTTATATATGATCGAATTCTTGTTAGACACGGAAAAAAGGGAAAATATAAACGGTTGGCACAATCCAGTCATGGTTCAACGACTGGGAACCTGATTTTGCATAATGAGAAAGGTTTACCTGGTACCGGTGAAAGCCGCAGATTAGGAACTATTTTTCTTAAAGAAAATTATTTTTTATCTATCCGTGAATTTTCCTTTAAATCAGTCGCTTATGAAACACTGGGAGGCTCTGCTTAGCGAAGAAAAGGAACTCAACGAGCGTGGTTAATATTCCGTGGCCATACTTTCCTTCTAATGATTTTCATTTCACTGTCGATGCTTTCACTAGCTTGATAATGCTGTCATAATGGTTTGAAGAATGACATGATAAATTATCTTAAATATTAACTATTAATTACCCTATTTACGTCCTTGCGGATGCATTTTTTAATTTTAATTTTTAATGGCTGAAAACAAAGTTGAGAGTATGGACAGAATAAAGTTTGAGCTGAATCGGCTACGGTTTTTCGCGATGGCTTTATGGGGATGGAGGATACTTTGAACTGCTTGGCGACGACGCTACTATCGGGAGATTTCAATGGGCGCACAAGACATGTACTTCTGCACTTTTCCACGTGCCATGGACGGCACTCTGGCTGATTTGCAATGTTAATTAAGCCTCTCTCGCAGCAGACAGGCGTACCCCCATAGAATATTGAAAAACACGGCAGCACTGACCTCGGTGTACGCCTCCATAAAGCGTTCCTTACTCTATCGCGTGGTTCAATGGCGGAACGAATACAAATAATCGAATTCTTCGGAAGTAAACATAAGATATTAAAAAAGACTGGTGTAGAATTTTTATTAGTCTTTTTGTTCACCAAAGTATATAATGAAAATAAAAAATGGCAAATGAATTGTTAGACCACCTCCTTTTGACACCTTCTTTCATTCAGGGAATCAAATAAAATGCTAAAATAATTCTTAAATAAGATTGCTAAAAGAATTCCTTTTGAATTAATAAGAAAATTTTTCAACCGTATCTTTTAAATATTCTCTAGTACTTTTTTGATTCCATGTGAAATATTTTACGCGACAAAAAAGCGTACCTAGCCACCAGAATCTAATTTCAGTTGCAAAGCATGCTGGTACTTTTATCGTTTCTGATGACATTAGTGTCAAGGTTCGTTCCCTGATCGATGCACTAATTCATCTGATAATTCGGTGGACTTTCTACAGTTTGTTGCACGTGGTATCCAGGCCACACTTTATTAAGACACACTCTCTGTCACGTGTATACGAGATCGAGAGGCACGATCGTAGAAATCGGTGCGTGGGACAATCTCACAGCCAGCGGAAGAGATTTCGAAACCAGAGTATCGTTTCCCTAAACTATCCAAGTCGGTCAGGCTACTGGAAAACGCTCATAGACTGCAAAAAAGAGTGTGCATATCAGTTACGTGTGTCATTGGATAATCTAATGATCTAATAACATCTTCATTGAAAATAGATTGAAATGTAAGAAATTGTTCTTATGAGAAATTAGACATTAAAGAAGAATACCATTATAATCGAAAACAAATTAAACTATAGTAATTAGGAAAGAAGAAATAACACTTATTAGATATCAAGTAACGAGGAAGTAATTAATCCTTCGTCATAAAGTGTTCCTTCTCCCGAGTTTCACCATAGTAAGAACCGCTTGTTAGCCTAGTCTCTCATAATCCTCTAAATCTATGGGAACACAAACAGTGACAAGGACTGAAACTGGCAATACATTCATTTAAAAAAAAGAAAAGGAAATAAAGGAGAAGGAGCAACAGAGAAGAATGTTATCAGCTCATCAAGTTACATACACGCTCATGATAGATAATCCATTTAACGTGGTCGCTCTGCTGGCACACAACTATCGCTTTTCATCACGAAAGCCTAATGCCCAGTGGATTGAAAAGTGAATTTGCATGTAGTTCAGTGGTTGACGGTGAAAATCACCGAGCCGTCGAACATGTATTAATTAAGTATCACCTTCCACACGGGACTAGGATTATACTCTACTGAACCTGAGATATGTCGACGCTTTTCACTAAGTATAACCAGAAACTTTTATACCTAGAGGAAACACGGATAAAAAAGAAAAATATATGGCGGCCAGTTTGATACAACTGTTGCAGAAACGGGATATGCAAATGAACAGTTAACTCGAATACAAGATAGTTATCTGGCTCTAAAAAAAAGCTTGTACGCGACGTTACGTAAATCGTAGAGTAACATTACGGTCGATGATCGCAACTTACTGCTTCATTATACATTAGCCAAGGAGAAATCTATACGAATATGAATTCGTCGAGGAATTTCTAGTAGTGTCCTGGGAATGATTAAACAAGTGACAGGTGGCAAATGGCTTTGCATACGGGTACAAGTATCTGTTTTTAAACGATGGAACTGAAATATTCAAAGAATTATCATCGCATAATCCTATTTTACAAAAATTTAATCAGCGGTGTCATGCAAAATAAACCGAAGAATTTAGAAATTCAATTTGATTTATGGAAATCCAAGTTTGATTCCTTCGGAGGATTCTATAGGTAGATGATGAAGCAGAGCAGCTGGACGGCTATGGAGAGCGATGATTAACAGTGGAAATAACGTAGAATCTTGGCTACCTTCGGCCATACCGTTACTCGATGACGAGTAAAAATCTCAGCTGATGTCGAAGACGCGGGGAGAACAGTTTCGTGGGTAAAGAAGATCCATTACCCAATAATAATCACCTGCTAACCTTTAATTTAACGATCATCAACAATTTTCATGTAATGTGAAAATCTATCAAGAAACTGTTCATCTGTAAATACCTGCAAAGAAAGAAAGAGAACAAACTGATCAGACTGGCTAGGTCATAGAAAAATAACAGGGAAACGTCTTTTGTTTGAGGAAGCTGCTCAAAAGATGCTCGGTTTCGTTCAAACACACGGCAAGTGAGTCAACATCTAACGGGAAACCAATTGGCAGTCGAAAAAAATGTCATGATGGCATCTGACGTGTTCCAATGCCGTTTGCATGGACCACCCGATATAAAAGAGCGTTATCTCAGATTGCTATTTTATTGCACCTATTAATCCTTATTACTCGATCTTCCAAATGATTTGTGTTAGGCTCTGTTGATTCATTAAAGTATTTAGCATAATTTCATCATTAAACTGCGGATTTTTATGCAAATTTATGTCTTCATAGATACAATCAAAAGCGTAGGAGCTATACAGACATTTGATTTACTTATTAAATATCATAAAAACTGGTAAACTTTGGATATTTTGTTTCTGCATTGCACCATGTGCATTCTATGCATTTTTGTATCTTTAAATTTCTTATAATTGCATACAAATCCGCAATCTAGTCATTATTCTGAGTTATAATTCACAGTGTTTAAAATCTTTATAAACGAGTAATATGAAAAATTTGTGAGAATGGATTATTATAAGAAATAAGAATATATGATATAAAGTAGTAAGTGTAGGCTCTAACTACCACTTTAATAAGTTTGATCAAATAATGGAACAAACTATTATTTCACTAATCTCAATTCAATATTTATGGTATAGGGAATATCATCTTATCAATTTTTAACGAGAATCAATGATATACGATGCTATTTGAAAAATACTTCAATCCGAAATTCCGACACAGGATACAATTTTACCAAAAATTTCAATAAAAATTCTGTGTTAAGGGGTAACCAATGAAATTTATAATAAATAAAAAAATGTTTAATATGAAATTTTTATCCCTGATATAATTGTTCAAGTTCGAGGATACTACACATGTTTTCACATTCATCACAAGGTACACCGTTAAGAGGAATGTCGGGGGAGCTTCTCTTTGCCACGTGTGCCGACGCAATGAGCATAATTACGTGAATATACAAGAGTAAATGGCACTCTGGCGTATACTCACTGCAAATGTGAAGCGATGTATCTTCGTGAAATCGGCACTAGTCGTTCCATAAATATTCTACGAGCTCGCTTTACGATATCCAACGATGTTCTGAGGTCAGAACGGCACGTGTTCCACTATGCCTGAAAGAAAATTGAATGAGAGAGGGAATTAAATTATGCATTATTGAATTTGATATTCATAACGTTAGTCATCTCGATTAAAAAGGAAGCGATCGAATAAATTGAAAACGTTTTATTAATTTGGTAACGGTTTGATGGTAAGAACTTGTAACGATGTCTAAAATGGCAAAAAGTAAGACGATTAACGGTCAGATGCGCGCAACTGCTCCAAGAGTCACTCCACCATGTAATGATTTTGAGTGATCTAGCATCTAATAAATATTATAGCATTTGGATAATGCGATCGAGTAACATCTTTATGAATTATCATTGGTTTCATAAATAACTCTTGCCTACGTGGAATTCTACTTGTTGCAGAAAAATTAAACAACATTTGAATGGAAACTTTCGAGTAATCAAGCATAATAAATGAAGTACCTTGAAACTTATCCACAAGCTAATAGGAACTTATAGTAGTTATTGTTATTAAATATGCTTCAATATTGATAAGATAACTAAAATGAGAAATTCAGTTTTGATAGAAAAATATTCAAATAAAGAGGAAATAATATTGATGAATAACCAGCTATAATAAACATGGATATGATCGATGGTGTTCTTATCATTCGTTTTGGTACGGATTCCAGTTCCTTTCCTTTCAGTGTAGTACCGAAGGCCAAGAGGTGAACAATTTCGAGCCTCCAGTGGCGAGCAATTTCAAAGGCGCGCCGATTATTCGCACGGTGTGCACGCATGCTTATGGAATGCCATAGCGCTCTCAACTCCGTTCAAATGCATTCATCACTATTCATGTGGAAAAATTTATATGTTATGTTTCCTGCATTAAATTCCCTGCTATTTGCTAAAATACTCCAGTTCATGTTTTCATTAAAATATTGTTTTTAGTGATTTACCTATGTCTTTATAAGATAGGGAAGATAAATAGATAAAAAGTAAAACAATGCAAAGTTCTTGATTACAATAGTTCAAACTACCTCGAATTTTCTATAATTGCGAAAAATGTCAAGTTCTTTTGACTAGACCAGAGAACAATTAACATTGACCGAGAAAGGTACAAAAAACTAACCAGAATCGCTCACGCATTTCCGAGAAGTTCTACCCGAAGCTGCGAACATGATGCAATCCATCATGCGTTTCATCTAGTCTCGCTTGAACTGTTCAGATACCACAAAGAATGGGTTCGGAAGCGTGGGAGCTGGAACGGAGGTACTCAGTGCCTGGGGCATTGGACACCAGAGGTCTGGAGCCTCCAGCTAGCGAGGATCTTCACGCCTGGTCTATCTACAGGTGATTATTTCTCCAACTTTCAATCTTCAATCTTAAAAGAAGAAAAGAAAAAAAGTGTCATAATCAGTATATCATTCTTTCAGGCAAAACTTGAACTCCGATTTCACCGATTCAGCACTTGGATCAGCTGAAAAGTCTCCTCTTCCCTATGGGAACTTCCAATTGAGAGATTCTACAGTGCAGAGTATTCTCAGACACCCTAGATATGGTCCAAAAAGTCCTCTGGCCAGCAATTCGTACACATATCTAAAGTTTGGTCTGCCAAGGGTTCTGCCTCCTAGTTCCAGGAACAGAGATGGATCTAGCGGTTACGATTCCAGCGAAGAAGGTCGTAGGGTGTCTCACGCGGGAACTTCCGCACACGGAACCTCCGCTATGAGATCTGCCAGGAGCGACCCCGATTTTAGACACGTTCACATTGTTCCTAGGGAACATGCACACTCTCAATTGACGGTTTCAAGGGAGAATCCTAGGTTAAGAAGTGTCAGTGAAGCGAATCTTCTTCATGGAGGTGTTCGAACGAATAGGAGGCACAGTATTGCGCCTATAGATCCAGGCTATGGCGTCCACGAGTCCAGAGGTGAGTAGTGCTTTCTCTCATCTACCATATCTTATCTTCAGCTTCCGTTATAATTAAACAGGAAAATTAATTTTCAGGACATGGAATCTTGGGTCCAGAGAGTTATACGTTACCTCTGAGGCCTGTACCATGTCTTCAACATCCTCATCTTCAGTTACGAGGAGTAGAGGCTTCAGGATCCGATGGTTTGCCTCTTTTACGAGGGATCACTTTGGAGGTAGGGGCTACTGAGGTGTTGGCCATTATGGCTACTACGGAGAAAGAAGGAAAACAAATCGTGGAAACTGTCGCCGGAAGGAAGAGAATTAAGAGAGGAGATATTTTGCTCAATGGAAGATCCGTGTCCTATAGAACCTTAAGGTATAATTCATATTTGTTCGAAAATTATCTTAAATCGAAAATTGTACATTAGTAAAATTATAAATTTCAGGTCTCGAGTTGCTTATTTGTCCACGGAAAATAGTCTAAGTCCAGGTCTAACTGCTCAGCAGACGCTAAGCTTTTATATGCTTCTTAGAGGAGGTCCAAATACTTCCAAACTGGAAGCCGAAGCCATCCTCCAGGAACTCGGTTTAGAGGCGACCAAACACTGTCTCGTGAACTCGTTGACGACCTCCGAAGCAAAAAGACTGGCCCTGGCGTGTCGTTTGTTACAAGACTCGCATATTCTTGCGTTGGACAGGCCAACGCATGGTTTGGATATTTTCGACGCGTTCTTCATGGTAGAATACTTGAGACAGTGGGCTGGAAGAGGACAAAGATTAGTAGTATTGACTTTACACCCGCCTACTTATGAGATACTGACAATGGTCTCGAGGGTGGCGCTTACTTCCGGCGGAAGAATCATGTACTCCGGTCCCAGGAGGGATATGTTGCCATATTTCGCCCTTGCAGAGTTCCCGTGTCCTCCATTTAAGAATCCTTCTGACTACTATCGTGCGTGATTTTTATACTAGCATTCGATGATCTATGTACACAAAATTATTTTGAAATTTATAGCAATTCTCTTTTCCAGTTGATTTAGTTACACTGGATGATCTGTCTGCGGAAGCCATGTTGGAATCCTCTCAAAGGATAGATCACCTGGCCGAGCTTGCAAGGACTAGACTGCCAGGATTAAGTGATCCTGGACCACCTGGAGCACTTCCTCCTTCCATTTCCAGTCCCAATGTATTTTCACAGATTTATGCGTTGCTTCTGAGGACTCTAATCTACAGTCAACCATGGACACTGACTAGATTACTCAGAAAAATCGTCATCTCTGCCTCTTTGAGTATTTTACTTGGTGCAATATTCTGGGATGTATCTGGCGACTCAAATTTATATCTCAGAGACCGAGTTGGGTTTCACTATGCCAGCTTGGGAATTTTCTTCTGGCCATTAACCTTAATAGCCATCTGTGAAGTAGCTGACTGCAGGTCAAACGTGGAAAGAGATATCAAGGATGGTTTATATGGAAGATTTGTGTATATTTTAATGGAGGTAAATGTTCAAAAACAGTAGTATACGATCGTTCATTTTATTAAATGGATTTTTTTCAGCTCCTCTGTGGAGTAGTGTCCTGGTGCGTAGTCTACCTGATCTACTTAGCACCAGGTTACGCCATGTCCGGACTTCACCTGGTGCCGGATGAGAATCTGACTTCCTTATGGAATTATCTCGGAATCGGTTTACTGTATTTAATATTGCAACATTTAATCTGTATATTATTTGCTCACACTTGCAAGTGGACGTACTTGGCTTCCTTGTTTGCTGGTATTGTGATTGGAGAGATGACATTAGCTGGAGGAGTGACCTTGCATTTGGAGAACTTGCCAGGCTGGTATCAAAAGATCAGTCCAATGCAGTGGTCTCTGTCCCTATTGTTACCTCCGCTTCATCAAACAGAAGTTATGAATAAATTGACCAATTGTAAGCCAAAACAAATTCAGAGGCAGGATATCATAGTTCAAGCTGCCTGTGAACCGCCCGATGGTGCTCTGGCATTATACGAGATTGCACTGCATAAATTCAATGTAAGAGGAGAACTGTGGCTGGGAATAGGAATAACTATCGTCAGTGTTTTAGTTATACTAGTATTCCTCTGCATTCGATATACTACTCCCAAGAGACTTAGGAGTGCACCAAACAAGCCATAAAGTGCAACTACTCAATGACTGAATAAATATCATCATTCTTACATAAATGTATTTTATTAATATTAACAAATAGCAGAGTATTCTTTTAACGTTACGCTGCTATCAGTACAATAATAGATATCAGTAAGGAATATAATTATTCACTTCATCATCAAATACATATATTTTATATTATGTCATGCTCATAGGCTTTGATCTTTGTCTATATTATTGCGACTTTTTAAAACAATAGGCTTTAGAAACTCGCAAAATAGACTTGAGCCACGAAATTCGAAAGCCTAGTAAGCCGATACACCTTGCAGTCTCTCCTCAAAATGCTTTAAAATAATCTGTATGTACTTCGTAACGCTATAATCAAATCAACCGAGAAAATTTTCATAAAATAAAAAAGAAAAAATTAATTAAAACTCTAGCCTGAGTTGATTAATTTCTATTATTTGAATTTCCATTTTCCTTCCTTTTCAAATTTTAAATATCTACGCTGAAAATAATGGACTAATATGGAGAATGAACTCAGTCGGTTGTTACATGGAAACTTGATCACAAGCTCCATCTACAACTTTGAGAATATCGGCCAAGTTCGATCGATAAGTATAATTTTTATTTTATTAAAAATTATTTTCAAAACTAACGGCTATCACTAATTTACCATCTAAATTATTTCTAGATAATTGTAGAATAATTGACTAACAGGAATATCTCAGAAATCGACAAACAATCCCTTTCAGGTCACATTATCTCAAAAACGATTCTTCAAATTTATCATCAATAAACGTTTAGACAGCTAAAATCGATATTCCATCCCGGACGAATATATCTACCAGCTAATAGCGTAATGTATATTCCAAATCCGGCCCCAAAAGAAAATAGTCAGCATCTACTAATTAGTTAAATCGAACTAAATTTATCGGACCGCTCATGTAATAGACTTATCTTTCCTCATTGATTATTTTCCATTCAGCTTAAACTCTTATCGCGATGGTTCTTATTCTCTCTCCTTATCGAAGTCAATAAAGATATCTCAGATATCACAAGTGTTTGACTCTGCAATTGACTTCGCAAGCGGAGGCGACGGATGACGTTTATCTTTGAACACCAGATACGCGTTATATTGTACTTTCTATGTATCGTATGTATATAATACGAAAGTTTAATATTTCTCAACAATTCTCCAATTTGATCAATCCCACGCATTTTATAGATCACATAAAATTTCTATCTAATAAGTTAACTAATCTGCAATATTCCAGTTATCTCATAGATCTGTATGTAACAATTAAAATGCACTTTTTTACTTCTTATAATAATGTCGACATATCCCGAGCACCCTGCGCAAGCTTCGAGGGCCGCTGGTTCGTTCACCGAATTAGTACAAATTGGCAGCAGGGCAATCGTCGTAAATGCCGACTTCCGTCGATGAAAGTAATTAACTAGTGGTTGTAAGTCGGGTGAGCAGAATTCCAGGAAAGAGCGTGGGTTCGTTAGGAGAAGATCGCAGGAGAGCAGAATCACGTTCTTGTTTCGCGAACGTTAAACTTCAGCGTAGCGTCGTTACACCTCAAAATCAATGAACCACTCACTGTCTAGCGTTCTATGTGCGTACATCGGACCTTGATTCATTGAGACTACGGTCATACTATGTGCATTCATTTTTCCTACTCTTGTGGCACTGAGTTATTCACAGTCATTCATAACGATTGCCCAAAATAATCGTAGGATGTCCGAAAAACAATTTTAGTTTAATCAATTGTTTAATTATTGAAAATTATAAGTAAAATTGTAATTCCAAATATGAACAGGTATCACGTAAAAAGAACGCTCAGATATCTTTTATTCCTCGATTATTCTAAAAAACAACATAACTTTTATAAATTACATAACATGTACATAATATAGCACATACTAACTTCGAATACAAACCATAGATTTAAAAGAAGCCTTCGGATATTTTCTTCTCTCCGATTGCTTTAAAAAGAAGAAACATTTTATTTGAATAAATTGTATATTTGGTGCAAAAATGAGGATTAAATTGCTATCGCATATGTAATGGACGATTCCATATACGAACCATCGTTCCAATTCCTGGCAAGGTCTCTCTACCGGCAGGAAGAACAAAAACAGCGCGGGATAATAACTAGAACCCGTGGGCCCGCGTGGGCGCGAATGTATAAAGCTCTTTTCGCTTTCTCCCTCCTGATCCCGTTCGCCTCTTCATTGATTATTTTACTTCGCCACCTACCAACGTATGCCGGCGCATTCTATATTAGCACGTTACTTGTATACAACAAGCTACCATACGCGGACAAGTATTCTTGAATCCTCTAACGAAAGCCGCTAATTAAACTTCCTCCATTATTATCTTCGTAAAGAATTACATACATTGTTTTGACAGATATAGAATAAAAAAAAGATATTTTCTAATGACAAAGAGAATGTTGATGTTAACGTTGTATTCCGTACTTTATAATTAATTGATTATCTTCTTAATTTCAACAATTCCCTAAAGAATGACATACTTCGTTTTAACTAGCATAGAATATAAAGGAAGATATTTTTTAATATAAAAAGAAATGGTGATATTATTAATTAATGTCGTATATTATATTTTTATAGCTACATAATTAATTAATCCTCTTCATAATTTCAAAAATATTGTTTGTTATAATACTAAAATATTGAAAATATTAAAATTTTCTATAAAATTTCTATAAAATGTCTTTAGTTAAAAGTATCCATAGCATCATAGATGCCTATAATAGCTAACTATAAAATTTAAGATTCAGATATAAAGATATAAAATTTAAAGATTAGTAAAATTAAATTAAATTAAATGAAAAATTCCAAAATATCAAATAATAACTCTAAATTGTTATGGTCCTTGATGGCTCAATAATGCTTTAATATTATTTTAGACAGATTTTAACTGAAACTGATGGATGATTTTTATTCCTTGGACGAGTCGATAATTGCGTAACCGCTCGGTCGATATTTGAAGATCTGTGTGATCGTATTTCGATATATTGATGCATTTGAACCATGCTTATGAAATTCTAAAATCCATCCATTTTCGATATTTTCCATTAATTTGTTGTTGTAAGATTGGCACTTTGTTTAAACATATACATATCCTATATTTTGGTACATTTTGTAATATGCATTTCGTTTAGAAAGTGTATAAACATTAAAAAAGACGCGGAAGATTTTTGAATCTCATTGTTATCGATCGAGTGATGAGAATAGAAGCAATAAATGTCCTTAAATAAGGTATTCGAGTTGACTGATATAGCACTCCCTCTGCTATTTAAGCAAACAATTTTTGAAAATTTAATGCAATAAAACTGTTCTGAATGCAATTTTAAGATTCAGAGATCTCACTTAGCTATCAATAAATTAAATTATTTTGTTATTGAATAAAAATGATCTTTCAAATTTTACACTTTTCTATAACCCCTGACTAACCAAATGTCTTATATTAGGTCGAATACATACCTTATAATTAAACTGCGGATTTTTATACGGTTACGCGAAATTTGTAGGTGAAAAATGCATAGAATGCGCCTAATATATGAAAATATATGAAATATCAAAAATATAGTACACATTCCGTATAATATTTAGTAGTTAAAGCAAAAATATGAACCTGCGATAACTTCTCGGTTGATTTAATTATTGAATAAAATAACGTGTTACAATAGCTTTGAATATCGGATAAAAAAGTAGAGTTTAAAATATTACGTTATTTTTAAAATTTGTATGCAGAGACAATGGGAAATTCTAGATCACTCTTACGAAACTCCTAAGGGTTGAACTCGAGATGAAAACTGAATCAGTCCTTCGTACATCCATAGAATAAATAGAATTGTTCTTCCAGTTTCAAATCGTTCGCCACTTGAGCACTTTCCACAGAATTCCCAAGAATTCAAGTCTTCTTTTACTTTTTCCAAGTATTTCAATCGCAAATTACATATCGATAACGAACAAAATGATAGACGATTGATTTACAGTACCTAGCGCGCTGTATAGGTTAAAAAACATTTTGAAAAATCGCAAAGAAGAAGAAGGCCTTAATCTGAAGTGCAAAATTACGAAATTATATTCACTACTGCGATTTCAACGACGAATTTACCAACTTTTTCGCAAAAAACCGGGACTAACTCGAGCATCACTTCTTCTCCAAGAAACAGGGAACGGAGAGACGGAAATGATTACTACAAAAAGTAATGCCTTTTCCTTAATATTCAATTTTAGTTGAATCTATTCACTTTTAACGTAACTAATACATAAGCATGGAAATTTTAATTTAATGCATTAAAAATACTAGAAAAAATAAAATTGTAGTTGTGAAATCGATCAATTGCATCGGAAACGGAAAGTAAGTGAAAATGGGGGAAAAAATCTCTCAGCGCCCCCTTTGTTTAGATTTACGATATTAAATAATTAACAATTAATCAAATATATCCATAACTGAAGAAATATTCTTAAACTATCGAAAAATTAATCTACGATTATCATTGTCCTTAAAGCAATTAACGAAAAAAAGGAAAAAACATGAGAGAACAATGTTGATAAAGATGGCCTGATTAGCGCCACCTCTGATTGTATAATTGCATTCTGCTTGACATATCAGTCAATCAATACATATGACATATAATCTATATTATGTGTTTTTCTCTTATAAAACCTTGCTGCCAAATCCTAGGAAAAATTGACGGATGAAAGGCTATGTCTAAGAATCAAGATGAATTATGCGAAAATGAATCACAAAAGAATTCGGCAGGTATAATATATTTTTGGTATTAATTGATCTATATGCGAAAAATACATACAGTGGCTACAAAAAGTGTTGACGGTTACTATAGTATATAAACCTAACTCAATCCTAATCCAAATATAACCTATACCAAAATAAAGAGTATCAAAAATATTTTTATGAATATTTCGGGAACTAAAGTAAAGCGAATGTTATATGTGAGATGTACCCTAACCGATATAATTGTTTCCTTTTTTTTAATAATCAATATAATCAACAAAGTATTTGTACACTATTCTACTTATTGTAGCATTTACATGGTGATTAATTATGTCTAAGTATATTAAATTTGTACTCTTCTATGACTACAGAAATTTCATATTGTGACAATGAAATGTAAAACCTTTTGTAATCATTGTACGTACCTATATACATGCATCGATACGTTTATGGTACCTTTTGCTAACTGTATGTCGTTTATTCGATCCGTAGGCATAAAGAGGGGGGAACGAAGATCCCGCAAGCAGTTTTACAGGCTAGTGAACATGCCAGAACCTCGAATCTTGTGTGGCTGGAGGAATGTGGGCGCACCAGTTTTGAGAGTCATTCAGAGAATTGGTCTCCCGTCTACCAATTTCCCTTAGAATGGAAAGCGCGGGAAACCATCTACGTCTCTAACCTATAAATATGCATTGATGATCCATGAAACGTGATCGTTGGCACAATACCATCGATCAATGTTTGCATAACTAATTACAGCAAACATTAAATAAGTTGGACTTGGAGATATTATCGTTATTACTATTATAAAATGCCGACCTCAGATGTTTATATATGTTAAGCCTTCTTTTCTTTTTTGCTCAGTTACTAAGACAGGATGCGATTATTCATAGTGGAGGCCTGGTTCGTTTACACTGCTATTCCTCTTGTATATTTTGAAAAATCCTCGCAAAGAGTCGGATGGCTATTTTCGTGCGCCCGAGGTTCCATTTTGATTACACTCCATCCACCATTTTGTTCACTTTATTTTGGAGCTTATATTGAAAATTTTGTTTTAGACTCATGATCGAAAAAATCTTCACTGCTATTTTTTTACGTCGGAAAGTTTCTAAGGATTCCAGGTTCTACCGTAATTATTATACAATTCATCTCTAATTTTTCTATTTTATAAGCTACATAAAAAAATTTTTGTAGGCTTATTTGATTGAAGATTGAATCGGTACCTGTCCCAGCTGCGGCAAGGGAACATTTTCCAACGTCGAAGCGACGAAGAAAGCAGCCGGATGCAGGAGAGGCGAGGGACGTCATTATCTTATCTCAAACCATTTCCTGTCAACCTAGGGCCGCTTTTCGTGGTAATCACACGCACACGCCCACGCGGTGGAGTGTACAAGCTTATTTGTGTTCACATATACATATCAGCCAGTGCATGCACTAATGCCCGACCAAGTGCCAGGGAGTATTGCTTCCGGTGCGTACACTTGCGTCCACCTCGGTGTTGGTGCGTTTGTGCACGTGTACACGCGTTCGACGTTACATCTGGTGAGGCACTGTGAACCCGATAATCGGTTTCCTCCTCCGGTAGCCTGCAGGAACCAGACGCAAATAAACGCCGCGTTATACGACTCACGCCGTGTGGTGGATTCTTAGAAACGGATGTTTCCTTTGAATCTGGCTCTGTAGATCCGAGATATGGTCTCGACAATCGATATACCTTGCTAAGTGGAAACGTTAACCTCTTAGCAGCGGTTTCCTTTGAACAAAATGGTCTAGAAATTCAGAGAAATAGGGACGATATCATTTCACCGAATGACACGTATTTGGCTTCGAAATTCTTAGCGGAAAGGTAGGAAAGAATATTAATGGGGACCTAGGTAGTCGTGAGAAAAGAGCATCGTGACAGAGTCAACGAGGCGTACTATAGAATCGTGATTGAGTAATGCGCTGCGACTTCCGACTGCATCACGAAATACGTAATGCCACTGCCATTAAGTATGCACACCTGTTAAGGTCATCAACAGGTATCACTTACGTCATCTTAGCGTACACATTACTGGTGTGACTCCCATAGTGATACCGCATGCACCTTCCCTATTCTCTTTCCCGCCGGCCACCGGTCGATAATCGCTTTAATGAGGACTCGTTCAGCGATGCACCAACTCAAAAAGTCCAGATTCATACCGATCAATAGCTTGTTCCCCGATTCAGCTATAAGTTTCTTGAAGAAATACAGCAGAAGTGTTAAAGTACTTCTGTTATGGTTACGGAACAAAAGCTTAGATGTTATACGAAGGCAAAAATTTATGGTCGAGGTATAAAGTACTTATGTTGTGGTCATGAAACGAATCTTAGATTTTGTAGAAGGGCAAAAGTTTATGAGAGGTGTAAAGTACTTATGTTGAGGCCATGGAACAATTAGATTTTATAGGAGGATAAAAATTTATAGCTTTAGGCTTAAGGACAATTTAAAAATATGAATAATTTCGTCTCTCATTACAGTATACATACATCCGAAATTTTTCTTTATACGCGATGTGAAAACATTAGATAAATTTATAGGAATAATACCTATATATATCTAACAAAGTTCCGTAGTTAACTAGTACCGTCACTTGGCGAATTAATTTATAACTTTGCTATATTTGTTGCAATAAGATAAGGATATAATAATATAAGGACGGATTTAACATAATAAACCTTCGTACCCTTTGTCTATTCCAATTTCTGGCTAAATATAGGGTGCGACCTACGCCTCGCGATTACCATAGCAGACTATTTAATGCAATCTGTATACCTGTGTTCTAATATTAGATACCGAGTCTAATAAAGGTGTTCCTATAATAGTTATTTTGTGAAATCTATAAGCACAAGTTAGTTCCAACGATAGTATTTATTTTCCGACTACTACTGCGGTAGACTTTCAATGCGATCCACAGAGCCATATTCTAATAACAGATATTCTAGTTATATAATAAAAAAAGATACTCTTTATCTTCAGAAAAGTCGGCTACGTCATCCTAGTAAGATTCATTAGCATCTCGCGTGACGCTTTGAAGCTTGATCGAATATTAATCCATTATACTTGTCGTACACATAGCGTAGTTGAAGAGGATTTGTATTCCGCACACGGATATTGAAAAATGTAAATGTAACGAGGAATCGATATACGAGGATCTATGGTAGGTTCTTACGTAAATCTACAGCCGCCATTGATCGAAATGAGCGTGGAGTAGCAAGGACGCCGTAGTACGCTCACCTTATCACGCTCCCACGCAATTGAATCGAAATTCGTCTCGTGGCTCGTCGAAGGCCACCGACACCAACCAGAGAGGCCCTTTTCGTCCTCTGTCTCCCTTTCTCTTTATCTCCATTTCTGCCTACTCATTCTTTCTCCAGGCGACGATTCTCTAGGGGTCGCGATAAAGTGGCCCTGCGCCGTCCGCGTGATCGAACGTGAAAATCTTCAACGACAGCAGCCCAAATGAATGGAATGCCAACCCACGCCCGAGAGCCGCCTGATAGGCTGCCCGATCCGAGGTGAGGCTTCACGTACAGTATGACAGAGCTCAGGGGCGTAATCTTTTCAGGGGCACTATTATCAAAGAAATCGGCTTGAACATCTTGCTTGTACTTGTATACTAGTATAGTGTAATAAACTGATTGGAAAATAACGGATTTCTAAATGTAAGCTCTAAAAACTCATTAGGAATTATATTGTATTTTATTTTTAGCTTTTCCTCAAAGAAATTTTACATTTTCAGTTACACTACTTTTGTACTATTCTGTATAATCCAAGGTTGAAGAACTGAAGATTCCCGAAAATGGTGGATACAAAGCTATATGGGAATTTTACTTATCTTCAAAAATCCGAAGAAGATTGAAAATTTTTAAATTCTATATCAATTCTAAGACATGGATGAAGTTATAACAAATTATTCATTCAATGTTCTGAAGCCTGCAAAAATCTGATTAGAAAGGAGCCGTACTTTATCTTTACCTAAAATTTTTCATTCATGTTTCGAGTTTCAAACTCGACCTACTTTTCTATTTTCTAGATCTCAGGATCTTTGGCAAGACTTATCCAATTAGTATTCTTATCTTTTAGATAATATCGAAGATATAAAACAATCCATAATAGGTATCCAGTGAACCAGGAAAAAAAAAGATTCGTCAAAATCTACAGGGTGACGAGTCATACCACGCCGGTCCTGGCCGCAACACGTGCACGCGAGTGTGCGTGCACGTCGATACGAGGTAGCTTGGGTAGACGGTGCCGTGTTCTCCTGTGGATCGTAATAATATGCGCCCACGCACGCGTGAGAGAGTGAGCGTGTACGAAGCGTTCCCCGTCGTCCCCTCACCTCTGGCTTACTGTGCGCCTCGGTCAGTACCGACCCCCGACCCATCTACCCACGCCTTGTTAATGAAAACATCTTTTGTCAATGAACTGACGTCAGTCCGGATCGGGATTGGTCCGATAGCAGACACCACGTGACCTGGCACCAATCAATGTGAAGACCAGCTTCCCCTACAATCGAGGATCCGAGCGCCATTTGCCCATTCTGGACGGAAGAACGCTCGAGGTAAGGTGTGGCCTGTAGCAGGCTGGCTAGAAGGCCACGGGTGAGAGACAGAGACGATCTATGGTGTGCTCAGAACGTTAGAGAAGAACAGAGAGTTGGAAGAAAGCGAGAAGAAGATAGAAGGCCAAGACACACGAGAATCGTAGCTCGAGATCTCTGCTGCTCTCTCCGTGACTCGGTCGAGAGTCGACAGAGAAGGAGAGTCGTAAAAGAAGAAAAAAAAGAACAGGAAGTCGGTCCGGCAACCCAGGGAAGACGCGTCGAGCGATGTTGGAGGGATTTGTGAGGTGAGGGCGACGGTCTCGAGTCGCGCAGCGCCGAGATACGCGACCGATCTCCCGAACTAAGTACCTCGTTCACTCAGACTGATTTGAATCGACCGTTCACGGCAGCTCCAGTGTACAGCGCAGCATCCCTGTGTGTTGGTCAAGTCGAGAAGAAAAAGAAGCTGGATCTGAGAACGTGTTGTAGTTATGACTCTGTCGAGTTTACAGTAAAGAAAAGAGCAACGAAAGAGAAGAACGAAAGAGAGGATTTAGCGCGAGGAGAGGAATACACGTACATACCTGCACTCGTCGTTTGTTCCATTGTGGAAAAAGAGAGAATAATGCCAACACGTTCTTCACAAGACGTGATGATCTCGATTGGACTGTTGGTGTGGTGTTGAGATAAACAAGCTAGAGGAAGTGTGTACTGGGAGAGCGCGTGGGATCATGCATTTGTCGGATGGGCTGAAACATTCCTCGGTTGTGGCGTTAATTGGACCTGTCGTCTTTATTTACAAAAGGATCAATAATCGAGACGAGCTGCTGGTGGTAGCAGTGGCGGAGAAGGAGGAGGAGGAGGAGTAGAAAACACGGCATCGAGGTGCCGCAGGAAGTGATGGAAACACGTGAGAAAACGTGGGATTACGACACAGATACGCGTGTATGAGGCTGGGGGAGAACATCGAGCGTCTGGATGCCTCCAGAGAACGCGTTCTACTATACAACTCCAAGTGCCATTTCGTATTTGATAAATAATTAAGAATAGATGTACAGGACGCGTGCACATAGGATGCGCGCGCGCGCTGAATGTACATGCACACTTGTTTCACACTGTCCACAGTTACCGATAAACATGTAGTGACAAAATTGTTGTTCCATGGGTTACGAGTCTAGGCAGATGTCACATGTGTACACTGACCATTTCACAGAAACCAATGGTACAGCGTTACTTGAAAGTGCCATACCAAGAAGGAGATTTCTTTCAACATTGTCAAGTCTCAGGTGTTTGTTTCTTTTTAAAATCCAATTGAAAACATGAAGAGATTATGTCTGTAAGGAGGGCAAGCATGCTTTAAGGAGGAAAAGGTTGAAGGCCAAAGAAGCATCAGGAATTCAGATTAAGCTTACAACATGCCAGGTGGAAATATTATGGAAGAAGATCTGGTGGATCCTGAATGGCTATTCAGGCATCTTAGGTCACCGGATGGTCCAAACAAACTTCTCATCTTAGATTGTAGGGCACATTCTGATTTCTCTGAAGCTCATATTAGAGGCTCTGTACCCTTAGCTATACCTAGCATCATGTTAAGACGGCTGGCAGCTGGTAAAGTTGATCTGCTGTCAACAATAAGGTGCTTAGATCTAAGAAACAGAGTGGAGGTGTTTTTGTGTGGTGATGAGAATAGTAGAGGGACATTTATACTGATTGGTGACTCTACAGACCCTGCAGGACATCAGGGTGAAACAATTCAAGTTTTAAGTCGGAGACTTAGAAGTAGTGGAGGATATGTTGCTATTTTAATGGGTAAGAACAGTATACTCATAAATATATTTGTATGATTGTACATAATATTTCCATATAGTTAGAACAAATATGTGCTATAGTAATAAAAGAGAATATGCCTTAACTACTGTATTTTGAAAAATAAGAAGAAATAAGTATAGCTAAAGGCTATATTATAAAATATTCTAAGTTTCTACAAGTAGTTATGTCTGCCATTAGAGAAATTTAAAAATTCATGCTTAAAAGCATCTGTGAATGAAATATTTATTTGTACAAAAAATATTGATGTCCATCTAATTACATCTTGTAGTTATGCCAAATTTCTTTTGTTATTCAATTAAGAGCATTTTTATTTCATTCATTTACTACTTAGTATTTTTTATTTTTATTATATTTTCTCTCATATTTTTGCATAACTACAGCTTTAAATTATTTATACTCATACAAATCCTCTATTTTATTTTCTGTTACAGATGGTTTTGGAGCATTCAGAGATAGATACCCTGAATGGTGTGAGGGTAGTCAAGCCAGTGGTGAAGGTCCCCCAGGTCAGGATTCTAATGACGGTGAATTAATGGGTCTCAGATCCCTTCGAATTTCCACACCACCTACGAGATCATATTCAGATTCCGATAGTGATAGCACATGTGATTCTGTTGGTTAGTAAGCCATACAAACTCTTTTACTACATAAAATACAAAACAAGAAATGTTAAAGTTGTTTCGTGTTTTTTTTTTAGGACCTGAGGAGGATAAAGATTTTCCAGTTGAAATTCTACCCCATTTGTACCTTGGAAACGCAGCGAATAGTGAAGACAGGGAAGCCTTGGCGCGTCATAGAATACAGTACATTCTGAACGTAACCCCAGATTTGCCAAATGTATTTGAAAGCGCTGGTTCGATAAAATACATGCAAATACCCATAAGCGATCACTGGAGCCAGAATCTAGCTAGTTTCTTTCCACAAGCAATTCAGTTCATTGGTGAATACAACCTGCAAAATCAAAGGAAAAATAAGTTCTAATTACATGTAAATTTGAGATATAATCATTTCTCCATCTTTCAGAGGAGGCTCGAAGTTCAGACAAAGGAGTGCTGGTTCACTGTCTGGCCGGAGTGTCTCGGTCCGTCACTATCACTGTAGCCTACCTTATGCACAAGTGCAGTCTCAGCTTAAACGATGCCTTCAACCTAGTGCGCAGCCGAAAATCTAATGTGGCTCCGAATTTCCATTTTATGGAGCAATTGCACAGTTTTGAGAAAGAACTAAGGGATAGAGGTGACAGAAGTAGCAGGGGGAATGATCAGAGGTGTATCGGAGCGTGCCGGCCTGGAGGACCATGTAATTGTCCAGCTCCCAGCTTCCTTAGTCCCATAGATCTGGGCCTTAGCCCGGATTCTGGAATAGAATTCGACAGGTGGGCATCAAGTACACCGGCAGAATGAGACGGGCCAGGGGGGACCCAATACAAATTTTAGGTCCCTCCTAGTACGCCGCCATAGTAACAAGGGAAGCCCTAATTGAAGGGTGCGGGAATGAAAATTTACATTTCTGCTAAGAGAGAAATAATATCTTAAGGCGAGAAACGCAATGATCGTAGTAGATTGCAATGTCAAATATACTACGACAATTAAAAGTTTGGAATAACTAGATATTTTTTAAAAATCAGAGATTTTCATTTAAAAAATTTACAATTTTAAATTAGCTTAAAAACTGTTTAATTACTAGTTAAATTTATTATTAATAACTGTGCAGTATTAATTCTGAATTAACAGAAGAAATAGCGAAAGATTCACAATTACTACAACAAGCGGGTGATTTTAAACTTTTGTGTACTAGGTCGTGCACAGTGAAAGAAATACGATGAACTCAAACAAAATTGTTAAAACGGCTGAGCCTTTCTAGTATTTTTCTATCCAGTAACAGAAATTGTTTCTGTTGAGGCTTTGCAAGCCACGGTTCTATGCTATCGCTTCAGGAAAAAAAGTTAAAGGATATGAATAATGGACACAATATAGTTTCTCTTTCAGAGGATGATTTTTAATTTGACGAAACTACGGTTGTAAATTTTTATCTAAGCGTAAGTGTTGTTATAATTTAGGGGGGGGGGGGAAATAGGTAGGACTGCTACAAAAGGGTTCTATGACTCTTTCGTTTCTAAGTTGTCGCGATATAGTGTTAAACACTGAAAGTATTTTGTAAATTTAACTCTGTACTTTCTTACAAATAATTAATGTAATTGTAATATCAAGATGATCGGCTAAAAATTCAAGATTCTTTTTTTAATAGCGTTTGAATTCGTTCGACTCTCGATCCATTTCTAGGATACAATTTTATACATATGAGATATCTATATTTTTAATACTTGTTCCCAGAACCCTTCAATTAATGAGGCTGTGTTTGATTTTATCGCGGGTGATGCTTATTCAAAGCGAAATGAAATGAAATATAAATCGTAAAACAGGCAATCATAAGTAGTTGAATTTAAAAAATAATTAATTACAACTGTGCTTGATAAAAAGATCACTCTATGTTTAAGTTCAGAGGTACAAAAAGAATTGAAAAACTCTCGCGTACTCGGCAATTTAGATTATTATAATAAAAAAAAGAAAAGGTATATACATACAAAGATTATGATTCGATACTACTCGAACGTAATTTTTGACATAATTTTTCAAATCCACAAAAGTGACTTATCTTGAGAAGGGTACATATTTTCCGGTGCAATTCTGACTTTTAAAGATTTGCAACCTTGTGTGCACGTTCTCTATCTCTGTCTGTCTCTATCTCTTTCAAGTAATTAATCTTGGTTAATAATCGATTAAGAAATACATCTTTATGGATCGGTGCATTTCTATAGGGCATTCCGAAACTTCTATTTCCGAGATAAAAAATCAGGGTCGTCGTAAATGCATATAAGAAGAAAAAAGAGTTATGGAACGGAAAAGAATTGACAAAAAATTGATTTTATCATGAGTTAATCAATCGAAGAAAAAATTAGACAAATCGTACACGTATTATACCTCAGAATTCTGATAAAGAAATTTATTTATAAAAATGTACGACAGTCGTGATCCTTATCGTCGATATGAGATGGAAAAAAGGAAGAGACACTGATTAATTATAGATACACATATACGACGATATATAGCAATTTGAAATACTAAAATATTCTTAATTGTACGATCCAATACTGTTTCTATTGTCTTACAGATCTCAGATTATATATTTCAAATTATTTTTGTAAGAAAAAAAGCAAAGAACGAAAAAAGATTACGGAAATCGCATATTCACATTCCCACGAGCCACAAATTACCTGATGATACTGTAAAAAAGAAACAAAGGATAAAAAAACTATCTTTCGTGTATTGTATGTATTGTTCATCGAGCATAATTGAAGTTAATGAGTGTACACAGTGAATGTTATTATTTTTCATTGTAATTAACTACAAAGTTGCAATCGGCTCTCGGCTCATTCACGAGGGTGAATTGACATACAACTAGGAAAAACAAAAAAAAGTATATATATATATATATATATTTGACGTTAATGTAATAACAATATTCTACTATTACACTGTTGTCTGTTGTATGTTTGTCGGGCGTAACGCTCGAACGATTTAATCAAATATTATGTATATTACATAAATTATTATTTTATATTCATCGTTGTACATATATTTTAATTGATTAATTTTCATTTCAAAATACACAGCTTATTCTTACCTGAACTGAAATGAAAGCAACTGATCTTTATAAAAGGAAAAAAAGAAGAAGGAAGAAAGTGGAACGTGTTTTCTTTTTTGGGTGAACGAAGATTGTTTCTCAAATATGGCAAAATGTACTTTTATTAGTAATGAGATAATTATAATGTTTAAATCATCAGATTGCAAAAAATATAAGAAACCTATTTAACGCAATATTGGTGAGAAATGTTTTGTTAATTACAACACTTAACTGTTTTCAAGTCTTGGATTCCGCGTGTAATTGTTTTTTTCCAATTTCTTTTTCATATATATTTTATGTTTTAAATAATTAAACTGATTATCTGTTTCGAACAATTTGCCAACTTGTTTGTTGAAACTTGAATTTCTGACATAGTTTGAAGTATATTTAATGTAACTTCCGATTGTCGTACTGCTTTTATTAAATTATTTTGATCTTCTGAATTTGATGTTGTACTTAAAAGCGTTCCCATTGCAACAAGAGTTCTGAATACTGCTTCAGGCTCGTTTAAACGTGGTAGCACAAAGAACATTGCATTTAAACATTGTGTTTTACCGAGAGTATCATTATATTTATTCAGAGCCACAGTTAAATTCAATATATAAGTTGAAATTGCCACCTGAAAATACCCAAACGATTTAATTTCATCAACTAATCGTACAATATAAATTTTTTATACCAATATATAAATCTTTACTCTTCTATGCTATTCATACCTGATTATTTTTGTTTGTAAGTGATTCCAACTCTGATAGAAGTTTCAGTATCTCATCTTTAGAATTAAGACATAGCTTTTCACCTCTTTCATGACTGAACATATTCGCCAGCAAACGGAAAGTAAGCATTTGGTTGGAAGGAAGCGCGTTAGTTTCGATATGCTTCTTTACAATCTGTAGAAGCTCCTCTGTACATAGTACATCATTCACTTCTCTACAGAGTACTGCAAGCCTGGTAATGTCGAGCACAGGAAACAATACATCATCTGGCCAATTCAAGAGTGTCTTCAAAGTGTTTAATGTATCAGTTTTCAATTGTTCAGGAGCTTGGTCTCCAGCAAGTTTCACCAAGGACTCCAATTTGTCACTTGACACCTTGAGAGGATCACTTTGTTTGTCATTTAATTCCTTTAGTTTCTCTATGAAAGAATATCAAATTAATTAATTTATTTCATTATAAAAATGTATAAGATAAAAGTAATAGAAAGTACCTAAAATTTGAGAAAGATTAGCCTGTTCCAGTTTCAAGTATTTTGTATGAGGAATATAAGACGGTGCGGTTGTGTCTGAGGAGTTTGGTGTGTCTGGTCTTGTAGATTCTTGTGATGTTGTATTTGCTGTCGATTGAGGAATGTATCTACTGCCTCCTGTGAAAGGATCAGCATATTGAGCATCAGTTTTCATAACTGGTGCAGATTGAGAATTTTTTATTATAAAATTTGCAACCTATAAATGAAAATAAATTGCCATAAAAATTATTTCTTATCGAAAAAACAATCATCTATCTCAAGCTTTATACCTGATCTAGAAATAATTGACTAAGACTGTTATCGTGAAGAAACTTCTGCGCAACGTGCCAAGGATCCTGATCATTGTTATAGGGCAATTTTAATGGAGGAACACCATCCTGTATGTCCACAGAGAACACATAATCATACTCTATGCCATTATAAAGCTGTTTTCCAGACGTAGCTACGCTACCACCCGAAGCGCCCATGACGTTACCGATCTTTATCCATTTTTGTTCATTTTGCGACCAGCTATATGCTCTTATAGCATCTCCATCATTTACTATTTTGGTCTGACCGTCTCTTTGGCCAGGTTGTAATAAGGTTTTTGCATCTGGTAAACTGTTAACATATAAATTAAGATTTTAGCTTATTATTTATAATTTGATTCATTTCTCAACTACATCACTTACTCCTTAACTTTGATCCCACCTAGCTCTTGTTGAGCATTAAGCTTAACACTGGCTACTTGTTGCTCAAATTCTTGCAATGCCTCTGGGTCTGCATATTCTTCAGGATTACATGTAAATATCCTAACAACTCCATCAGAACTTCCAGTAACTATATCACCATTAGGAAGTGAAGCCAAACACCACACAGATTGGGTGGGTAAAGTAATGGTTTGACTTAGTTCTGTATTATGCCATATCCTAAGTGTCCGATCTTCGCCACAAGTAAATATACTTGTACCATTTTCTAAGGCTAAAATGCTATAGATATAATTCTCATGTCCACAATAAGTTCCTAAACAAGTTCCAAGAGACACGTTCCAATGACGTACAGTGGCATCATTGGCACAAGATAAAACTTCATTGCTACTTATTACAGAAATATCACGAACACAATCTGTATGTCCGGTTAATTTGTGCTGTATTGAACCATCACTTGCCCATATTATAACAAGCTTATCTGCTGATCCAGTTACAATAGATCCACTTGACAAGTCTGCTACACACCATACAGCAGCTGTATGACCTAGCAAATTCAATTGTGGCTTACTTAAGTCACTCAGGCTCCACAACTTTGCACTCATGTCCCAGGAACTTGACAAGAATGTTCCTTCCTTTGTACCAGTTGTTAATTTACAAACAGTATCCTGGTGACTTTTTATAATGTTTATGGGCTCTGTTTGATGTGAAACATAGATACGTATGGTTTTATCATGACTACCAGTGATAATAAAACCTATGGTGTTTTGCTCTGAAGGATTTATAACACACACAGAAGTGACAAAGTTGGAGTGTCCTTTCAAAGTTGCAGTGTGTTCATAATTTTTATTATTCCTGCAAAATGTTTATACAATATACATTCATATAAGAAGTATGATTTACATAGAATAAGTAGGAAAGAATTTCTTTGCAATGACAAACTCTTTTATGATGGCTTGAACTTTATTGTTCGAAATCCAGCTCATATTTTCTTAACATATTTATTCAAGTCACATATATTATTAAACATATTATAAAACAAATTTTTATCTCATTACTTATTTATATAAAAAATTTTGTTTGGGGTCATGAAAGAGTCTGGTGTGGTAAAATATTTAAACAGGTTAAATACCCGCATGATTTCCAAATACGTGCAGTCTCATCCCTCGAAGTAGAAACTATAGTTCCGTCAGCGAAAGTCGCTATAGCTCTCACGTCGGATGTGTGTCCGAAGAGAGAAGTTCTCAGCTTGTAACACGGTTTGGCCATAGTACTTTGATAGTCGTGCAGGGCACGCAGCAAAGACATTACTTATGCGAACTCTACAGTTGGGATAATCTCGCCGATTCTCGATACGAATAAAATGTGGATAAATTCGCACAGTTTTGACATTTAAAACACATTCGAGCATGCGTGACAATGATCACTGTGCTTGTATGGTATTATATATATGTGCATTTTTCCCACATAAACTACTTTCTTTATACGTAAACAAAATTCTTTTCTTGCTTTTTTGCTAACGTCATTAGTCTAGTATCTTCATTTGGAATTATTCAAGGCAACTTCACGAAGCATCGTTGAATCGAGAATGATTCTATAGTATTATATACAACATCTTATGACGTATGACTTAAATTAATTGGTTATTCTCATGAATTCTTGATCGAGATTGTAATTCGCTAAAATTAATATCTCGTTATCATTTTTTACGCAAGATTTCTATCTGTTACGTATCCGCCTTGATACACCATAAATATGATTAAGAATTCATTTTGATAGTTCTGGCGGGGATTTTAAATATTATAAAATTCTGACATTTTAGGTTATATCAATAATATATTTAACACTGCATGCCATTTATTTAATTTATTTAATTAATTTAATTTGGGTAAAAGAAAATATTTGATGATGTGTTTTAAGTATTATGAGATTCTAATGTGTAAGGTTATGTCACTATAATTTATATTTAATACTATTCATCGTACACTATGTATAATACATAGCAATATATACTAATACATATTTTAAGTAAAAGAAAATATCTTTATCATTAGTAAATTGAGTAATACCAGATAATACTAAATAATAAATTCAACTCGTATGTTTCAAAATATAAGACATGTCATTTCCGTAAAGTAGATAACTTCCGTTTGGTTACGTGTTGTAAATGGAGCCGCTTGTTTAAGATAATAGAACCGGTCTCGTGGCACAAGGATATTGTGTATAATTTATAATGAGATTTATAAACAAATTTCTTTGTTTTGTTACAATATTCGGAGTAACGAATGCTGGGGGACCTACATTGGTTTTACTTGATAATTTAGCCATAAAAGAAACACATTCCATATTTTTCAAGACTCTACAGGGTATGTAAACATTTAGTTATCAAATTCAATGAAATGTCATTCATTGCCAATTACCTTAAACTTCCTTATTTTTTTTTCGAACTATGTCAACATTAAACGTATCTAATTGTACTATATGATATTTAATTACACAGATATGGTATACCTTGCAGAATATTTGAGGTTAGGTTGTTAGTAATTTAAAAAATTTTTGTAGATAGTGGATACACGTTAACATTTAAATTAGCAGATGATGCTAATCTACAGCTTTCCAAATATGGAGAATATTTGTATCAGCATTTAATAATATTTGCCCCTTCTGTGGAAGAGTTTGGAGGAATATTGAGTGTTGAAGCAATAACGGACTTCATTGATGGTGGTGGTAATGTCTTGGTTGCTGGTTCATCTCAGTCTGGAGATGCTCTTCATGAATTAGCTTCAGAATGTGGTTTTGAAATTGATGAAGAAGGTTCTGCGGTCATTGATCATTTAAATTATGATATTTCTGATAATGGTTACCATACAAAAATAGTAGCAGACTCTGCCAATTTAATAGATGCTTCTGCAATTGTCGGAAGTAAAAACGTACCACCTTTACTCTACCAAGGAACTGGATTGATTGCAGATATAGAAAATCCTTTAATTTTACGTTTATTAACAGCATCTAGTTCAGCATACTCTTATAATCCGCAGACTGCCATAAAGGAGTATCCACATGCAGTAGGCAAAAATACATTATTGATTGCTGCTCTACAAGCAAGGAATAATGCCAGAGTAGTATTCTCTGGTTCATTGTACTTTTTTAGTGATGAAGCTTTCTCCAGTTCTATTCAGAAAGTTCAAGGTAAAAAGAATACGTAAAATATTATAATTCTTCCTTGTGATCATGTATTAAACATTAAAAATGGTGTACAGGTGGTCAAAAATACGAGAAATCTGGAAATGAAGCCGTAGCAACGATGATCGCTCGCTGGGTATTCAAGGAGAATGGTGTGATTCGTGTCTCCACTGTTCATCACCATAGAGTTGGAGAATCTGCACCTCCAGCAGCTTATACTATCATGGATGATGTAGTTTATTCAATCGAAATTCAGAAACTAGCAAGAGACAAATGGATCCCTTATGAAACAAATGATTTACAATTAGAATTTGTTAGAATAGATCCTTTCGTTCGTATGACCATGAAACCCGTAGGCGATGGTCGATATGAAGCGAGATTTAAAATCCCTGATGTTTACGGAGTTTATCAGTTCAAAGTAGATTATACCCGCATTGGTTTGACGCATCTGTATAGTACCACTCAAGTATCTGTTCGTCCCCTGCAACACACTCAATATGAACGCTTCATACCCAGTGCCTTCCCTTATTATATAAGTGCGTTTTCAATGATGGGCGGTGTGTTCTTATTTTCTCTGGTGTTCTTACATTATAAGGAAGACACAAAACCGAAGGCTGAATAAATTTAACGTTAATGAAACGTACGAGATAATCAATTATGTTGTTTCTAAGGAGACTAGGAAGGTGTTTAGTCAGATTTATCATTAAAGTGCATTTATATTGCATATTTAAGTTTGTGACAGTAGATTTATATTTATTTAATGAAACATTTGAAACCGAGATGAAGGGCAAGATAGAAGATATATATATTAATTATTCACATGTTGGCTACATCTGAAGTTTTTTAAGAGGATGGTTTTTATATCTCCTGTAATAAATGAGAAAAAAAGTCTAATCGAATCTTTTTTCTTTCAGTTATATTTATGACTGCAAAAATACAACAGATTTGCTATATATATAGAGAAACATTCGGAAATAGAATCCTCATTGGTTAATAAAACACATTTCAAGATGTTCAGACGCAAGTTGCATAAAAATTATTTTTTCAATTCTATATAAACAAATATGTTCAATTTTAGTACAATTGAACTTCCATTAACTTTTTTAATGATCTAGAAAATTTCAATTACATAAATTTCGAATTCGCGAGTAACTTAAAAAATTAGACTGTGGATGTTAATGTATTTAATGTATACAAATACAATTTCACGTATACAAATTTATATTTGTATGTTCTTTATCTTCTGAACAGTATAACGAGTAGTTTACTATAAAAATTTAATATATATTTGGTATTTAAATTACCTATAATTGCTTAAACATTTATGCATTCTACTAATAATATACGTAACGTTGTTCCCCCTCCTACATAGTTCCCAATTTGATCGGAATTTTACATTGCAGAAAAAAAGTTGCGTTTTGTTATAAATAATCGCAAGTTTCAAAGTTCTTAACGTGATGTCGAAATTGTTGTACATTCGGCACGATGGTGTTCACGATCGATGAAGCTTCTTTGATATGATCTGTATCGTTAACGGGAGATCTCGTGGCTTTCGTAATAAAAGAAATAGTATTTCGATGTAAAAAATGTTACTTTTGCTCGAGCAGAGCTACGTCTCGCCGATCGTACGATCCATAATCGCTATTACATCGTGAATTTCGAAAATTTGAACGAAACTTCGACGAATATAACCTATACAGAATATACTTATGCCTGCTTTCGTATATAAGTTGGTCCTTGTAGCTGTTAAGGAACTTTACTATCCTTCAAAATGTTGGAAGGACTCGTTGCCTGGGTGTTAAATAACTATCTCGGGAAATACGTGGAAAATTTAAATACCGATCAATTGAGTATCGCCTTACTCTCTGGTAAGGTTATGTTTTCCTTCTTAATTGTATTCATGTAATATAAGAATTGATTTTTATTGAAATACCTCGCTGATACTACTTCCCTTATATTATTTAAAAATTTAGAATTAGTTATACATTATATCACTGCTTGCTAGATAGGATTATTTAGTTTCAAACCAAATCTCCTTAAGCGTACATTGAAATTTAATAGTATTCACTCAATAAAGTTTAGTAGTAAAATGAAAATATCTTATTTTAGGTGAAGTTGAATTAGAGAATTTGCCATTAAAGAAAGAGGCCTTGCGTCATATTGGATTACCAGTGGAAATAAAAGCAGGATTTATTGGTAAAGTAAGATTACAAGTACCTGTTCGTCAAATAAGAACAGCTTCATGGGTCATAGTGATAGAGCAACTTTATTTGGTAGCTGGGCCAATCAGTTTGGATGAGGTATATGATGTGTGATTTCTCTGCAGTGTATATTTTCAGTTCTATAATAGATAATTGTATTTATAGTTTGATAGCGAAACAGAAGAACAGGCAATTTTAGAATATAAGTTAAGTCGATTAGATTCATTAGAAGCAAGATGGAGAACAGACACAGAACGAGATCCTGGTTATTATGCCACCAGTTACAGTTCCTGGGTAAATTATGGCACCTCCTTGATCACAAATATTATTGAAAATTTACAGCTCAATATTAAGGATGTTCACATAAGATATGAAGATGGTGTAACATTGTCAGATGGTGAAAAAAGTTTTCTTATTTAATAAGATAAATAAAGTAATGGTAAATATATTACTGGAAAATAATTTTGATTAATAGGTACTGGTGTTACACTTGGTGTAACTATAGGAGCTCTAACTGCACAAAGTTGTGATGCTAGTTGGATACCTGGTTCTACATCCTGGAATCTTACAGATGCTTCTTTCAAGCTCATGGAACTTGACAGGCTTTCTGTTTATTGGAATCACATGAAAAAAGATGAATTTCTTGGGTCTCTTAATCTCGGTGATTTAGCTGTATATATTGGTTTTCATATATCTAGTTCAATTAATTAAAATAAATTAGCCAATAATTTTGAAATTAATTTCATTCTCAGATTGCCATGAGCGAGTTAAACAATATAATAAAGAACCACATCTTATTACCCGTTAATGCAAGAGCTCATATCAAGAGAGATAGGTCTGAACGACCATTGAGGTCTACGAATAAACCTAGAATGATTGTTGATCTTTTATTAGATGATGTCCCATTATCTCTCACAGATGTAAGTTTAGGACTATATATCTGCTTTCACTATTTAAAAGCCTTATATTGCAAGTGACTTTCTGCTAGGTACAATACGATCAAATAGTTAAATGTATAAAAGAATTGAAAGATATAGAACGTCGTAAGCAACAGAGATGTTGCCGTCCATTGCTTAATGTGTCTGCTGCTCCAAGGGAGTGGTGGAAGTATGCAGCAAGGTGTCACCTCGGAAAAGATGCTCTGAAACCTAAACCATCATGGAAAGATATTCTTCAAAGAGGCAATGAGAACATTTTATATGTAGAGAGTTACGTTAAATTGCTAGGTATTTAAGAAAAATTATAGGAACCTACCATTTCATTGCTTCTTGCATGCTTACTCATCAGTGTTACTTTATAGGAACACCAACTAGTATTTTACCTCCAGATATCAAACAGTTAAAAGAAAAGATAGAACAGGAACGAAGTTTCGATGAATTGAGAGTACTGAGAGAAATAGCAATGTATAGAGTTAAACCTCCAAAACTACCTCAAAATTCTGATGTAAATGTACCACAACCTAGAGGAATGTTGGAGCAATGGTTTCCACAGTGGTGGGGCTGGTATTCAAAGAGTTCAAACACGAACACTCAAAGTACATCCTCTACATTTGATGGAGAACTTTTGGATGTTTTGGCAGATACTATAGATGATGACACCTTGTTACGTCGAGATACAGTGTTTGGACAGTTCAATTTTGCTTTATCTAAAGGCGCTTTTTCCCTTTGTACGATGAAGAACGATGGCAAGAATACGAAAGCGGTTATAGAGCTACAGTTCGAACGAGTAAACTTGAGTTACGATTCGAGACCCAGGTATGGATCTCACAAATTCTTTATCAGTTTGGGAGCCTTGTATCTTCACGACTATCTCACAGAGAATTCCACATTCCCGATTTTGGTGCAGCCTCAGATAATTCCCACAATAACCTCTAGAGTACGTGGTTCTTCAGAAAAGTTAACCAATCAATTACCTCAACAACTCTTTGAAATGACTTACGAAAAAAGACCATTGCACTTAAATGCTGATCATTTGCTGCAAGTGAATTCAAAGTCATTAGATGTAGTTTACAACCCTACAGTGATACATTGGCTTATAGACTTCATGTGCAAACCACATAGATCATCGACCAATCAAAGGTTTCAAGCAATGAAGCGACGAACTCGAAGACAGCTCATCAAAAACTGGGAACAGATTTTAGATGGAGATTTGGTATATCGCTCCTCCTGGGATTTGCAGTTTAATATATCGGCACCACAGATTCTACTAGTTGAGAATTTTACCGATTCCAATGCTGCAGTGGTTGTTGTAGATTTCGGAAAGCTCCACTTATCGAATAACGTACAAAATAACGAAGTGATTATTAAATCGAACTCTCCTGAACTAAATAGCGACGATGAAGATGAAAGATTCGAGACACCTTGTTCGACACCGCCTGGAAGTCAAGAAAATGGTTCCATACAAGACTTCCCAACCATTTCTGAGACAGCATTGCATCAGAAGCTGTACGACCACTATACTATCGATCTGGTGGATTTGCAGATTCTCGTAGGGAAAGTGAAGGACAATTGGAAACACATACGAACCAGGGGGATGTCTAGTTTGCATGTTCTGGAACGTTTCAACATATCCTTGCAAATTGAACGAAGAGTGTTTGCTTCCTCTGATCCGAATTTGCCATCCGTGACTGTGTCTGGGAATCTGCCAAGACTGGTGGTTCATGTTAATGAACAGAAGGTGGAGGCAATTAGACTGATGTATAATTTATTATCTAGCTTCTCGAAATCCACAGGAATTTCTCAGGCTGATGTAATCAGTATAGAACCAGAGAGTCCTAAGAAGGAAGAGAGCCTAGACAAATCTTTAAGCCATGCAGTTATGGTTCAATTCATTATTGATCAGATGACTTTCGAGTTGCAATCTAGAGGCCGTAGTGTTGCAGAACTCCAAGTCTCTGGAGTCCGAGCCGGTTTTAGCAAAAGATCTGCAGATATCAATGTTTCCCTATCTGTCCATGGTTTGCTTCTCGTCGATGCTCTTCAGGAATTTGGTCCTGATTTTGAATTACTAGTAGCCAGTCACAAACACGTAGGGATGGACAGTATTTCTGGGAGCTTAAGAGATTCAGAACCAACATCTCCTGTTTCTCCAGTCTCTCCTGGTTCTCCCGATCCCAATATGCCAAGGAGATTGACTTCTCCAGTTGCTTTGACCAATGCTTTGTCTAATCTAGCAAGCAAAGCGAAGAATCCGCAATCACCCAGGAGTAATTCTTTAATCGAATTGGAGAAAATGGATTCTGAAGCTTTGATAGTAGTTGAATTAACTTTAGTATATGATACATTAGAGATTTTGAGAGTAGCCAATATTCAGTTCAACAACTTGGATATTATTGCTAATCAGGAAACCATTGTAGAACTAATGGGATTCTTTAAAAGAATATTCCCTTCTCAAAGGAAGATGAAACCAGGATACATTGAGAGACAAGAATCCCTCTCAAGCCAAACTACGGAACCAAAGATTTCCACCAGGACAGAAGTAACCTTTGATTTCCATAGACTGAATGTGCTTCTCTTAAGGGCAGTGATACAGGATAATCACTTGGTTGGTCAGAAAATCGCCACAGCTACGATGTGTGACGCTCGCATACAAGCTACTTTGGCAATAAACGCTTCTATCTCTGGTTCACTTGGAGGTTTACAAATCTTGGATCAAACACCAACCGGTAAAACGCACCAAAGAATCGTCAGTGTTGGAAGAGACCCAATAACTGATCCATCTCAACATCCATTAGTACATTTTCCTGGTCTGCCTAATCAGCCAGAAGCTTTACGGTTTTCCGCCAATCGATGTACCAAACCTTGTGCACAACAGCTGGATGGAATGGAAACCTTAATAGATCTAACAATTCGTATTGGTAGTGTTTGGTATACCCATGCTCCTCATTTATTGTCAGAGTTACGTTCTTGTGCTGACGAGTTTAAACAGTATTTGAGTAAGCTTGCACGGCAGATCAGCGCAGCTGCCACAGACATGGCCATAGGCTTAGTAAACGCAGAGGACTGGTCCATTCCACCTCGTAGACGTTTACCAAGTTTGTCTGTGGATTTGGAAAATTCAGGAAGTTTGTCTTTGAAATTAGATATCCTGTTGGATAGCCCTGTTTTGGTAATTCCGCGTTCGTCTCACAGTAGACAAGTTTTCGTTGCACATCTTGGCACTATGTCCTTGCAACACGAACCTCATCAAGGTTCCATGGCAAAGCACAAATTAACTTTAGAAGTTAGGGAAATGAATTTGTACTCTTTGGAGATATCTGCCAATGTGGGACAAGTTCATAGTAATCTTCCTCTAAGAGCTGAAGAAATATACTGTTGCAAAGAATCAGGCAAGCCAATTTTGCATGATACTGTATTAAAAGTCGTGGTTGAAAAGGAGAATGCGTTAGCACAAAGCCCGAGTTTCTTTCTCGACAATGAATTTTTCAGTAGTCCTATTGTCCAAGTCCATGGAGTTGTAATGACACCACTGAAAGTCTCCCTATCTCGAGAACAATATGAACAGTTATTAGACACTACTAATAGACTTTTCTCCATGCCAGTATCTGTACCCGTTGTTCAGAAGTCTCAAGCAATGAGCAAAGCACCAAATTATTCTGATAAACTTGATCTTTCCATCAAAGTTTTATTCGAACTGCCTACTCTAGGTATAGAACTCAAACAGGGACTTTTGGAACAGCCATTAGTTGAATTGTCCATGAGGGATTTTGTGGCCAAATATGAGAAATTGCAAAAAAATGAATCCACTATTCAAGTTGCTCTACGATCCCTTTTGATGGAGGACCTTCTTTGTCCTATTGGCTCCAGGCATAGATACATGATGCAATCGTCAGCTCCGACCCGTGCCAAACTTTTAGCTGGTGTCTCTAAGTCTTGTCCTGATTTTGCCTTTGTACAACAAATTAGAAGCGAATTTGGGCGAGGAAGTTTACCAGACAGATTAGAAACTGATACCTTATATGGAACAATTCCTGCCCACTGGCGCAGAAAACCAGTTTCTTTGGCAAACACGCCAAATACTCCACCTCCATCTCCTGGTGCATCAACCAGTGAAGAGAATCTGGTACTAATGAGCATTACCATAACAGAACCAGACTGTGATCTGCCAACGAAAAATCAGTTTCATCAGAAAATTGTCACAGTGGATTTTAATTGTTTGGATTTGGTCATTAATGTCGAATCCTGGATGGTGGTATTTGATTTCTTTGGGTTTGCTGGTCCCTCAGGAAGCAGTCCTAAAGTTACAATGCATCAAACGTCCACTGGCACAGATCAATTGGACAAGGCGGATAATCTACCTCTAAGATCAGAAACTGAGATAGAAGTTAGATCTTTAACGCTGGTTTTGATACAATCTGAGAGGGAAATTGCTAAAGCCAATGTATCTAATGCAAACATGCATATTTTGAAAGCAAATGGAAAGACGAAGGTGTCAGGATCCTTGGGATCGATGTCTCTGCTAGACCTAACACCGCATGGAAGGTTTTATAGAGAGAGGTTCCTTTCATCTGGGCGGAAAGCTCTGAATTTTCAGTATTCCAGCTATGTTGATTCTGAAAAACGACCTTATGATGCCCAATTAAAACTAGAGATGTCTGCTGTCCATTATGTGCACACTCAAAGATTCGTGGCAGAACTTCAAGCGTTCATTGGCCATTTTTCTCAACTTTGGACCATTATGGCTAATCTGAGAGCTGGTGTTGGCGCTATAATCGATACTAACAAGAGAAGCATAAGATTATCTTTAGAATTAGAAGCAGGTGCACCAGTAATTCTATTGCCAGTTAGTTCTAGATCAGATGAGATGTTATTGCTGGATCTGGGAGAGCTCACCGCACATAATCGATTCGAAACTTCAGAAGTGATAGATAAATGCATGCTGGACATAATGTTCCTTGAACTTGTTAATATGGACGTCTATGCAGCCAAACGGATTAAATGTGATGATGATCAGGATGGCAATATGGATAATCTGCTTGTTGGTGGTTTTTACATCAAGAAACTTGGATCATCTTTGCTCACTGAAATGTGCCATTTGAAATTACGTATCGAAAGAAACTTGGACACCTATATTAGTAGAGAAATCCCAGATTTGAGCATTCATGGAACGCTATCCACAATGGATTGTGCTTTGGATCCTGCTCAGTATATGTTGATTCGAGGTTTACTTTCTTACAATATCGGCGAAAATTTGGATGACTTGCGACAATTCATGCAAGATCTAAACGAAACTGTTGAGTATTCCATAGTTAGCATGGATAACAAGGGGAAAATCTGGAAAAAATCGTGCATAACGCTAGAATTGGTAAATGTTACTGTTAAGCTGCATCCAAATCATAATATTGCAGCATTAGCTTGTATTAATTTCATAAAATCCAGATTGACATTGGATTCATTGAGCGATGGATCACAGGATATTGATTTAGTATCCCAGGAAATACTAATTATGGACATGAGGTTTCAGGATGAGCCTGCTAACAAACAATCTAATGTTTTCACAAGTATTTTACAGCCTCTGAGAAATTCAAATAATGAAAATCGTGTCCAGGCTGAGGTGCATCATAGAAGGCGTAAAGCAAACGCGGCCACGACTATTTTGGTCCATAGCATGCGCTTAACTGCTATACTAGACTGGTGGGAGGCTGTAAGAGATTTTCTGATTTTGAATTCTGTAGAACCAGGACCCATTCTTGGAACTGCTCAAATAATCACCGAAAACAACCAAGAAAACGACAGTAATACTTTGTCTGCAATACCATTCGAATTAAAGATTAATATCACTGATTCAGAATTAGTTATTGTAGAGGATACATCGATTCGCGATACGAACGCCGTTATTCTGAAAAACACAGCTGTTCTTTCTTATAGATCTGCCCCTCAAGAAGGTGAAAAGCCTCTTTCTTGTAACCTGTCCCATTGCGAACTCTTTTCCTGTGTCTTAGGGCTAGAAGAAGAGACTGCATTATCTATAATAGATCCAGTTGGAGCCAGTTTGGATTTGACAGTAGATAAATGTCTTGAAATGCAATTGCAACCTCTGTGCGTAAGATTAAGTTACCATGATGTGACTATGTTCTCTAGAATGCTCAGTTCTCTACCAAAACAGACTTTAGTAGCTAAACAACGCTCCAATGAAGCATTGACACCCACTGAGAGGCAAGTACAAAAATTGACAGCCCTGGGATTTACAGATGCTGACTGTAGAGCTGCTTTGGATCTCTGTAATGGGCAATTGGATGAAGCAGCTTTGTGGTTAACGCAACATGCAGTACCTAATTCAGACACCAGTACAAACAACGAGTCCGTTTTTCACACTTTTGAAATTCAAATATCATGTGCAAGAATATGCATTATAGATGATTGTAGAGACGCCGATGTACCATTACTGGAGATTTCCTTACAAGATCTTAATTTGAGACAAGAACGCGTAGGACCTGGTATAGTATCTAGTACTTTCAGCATTGATTATTATAATAGAGTTCTCAGTGGCTGGGAGCCTTTCATCGAACCATGGTGTGCTACCGTTCAATGGGAGCAAATATTAACTAATTGTTTCAATGCAAAAAGGCTGCAAATGTCTGTTAACTCTCAAGATTCTGTTGATGTTAACATAACTTCAACACTAATAGAGTTGATAGAGTTGGTTAAGAACAACTGGATGCAGGATTTCTACTCTACTTCCAGTAAGGAAGTTAATGTGACTAAGGCAAGCAATGGGCAAGGATATCGACGTCGAATGCCTTTCATTCCTTTTGCATTAAGGAATGAAACTGGTTGTAAATTGTGGTTCAAAACGATTATTGCTACTGCGGACGATACCAAGAATGTGGGACAGAATTTTAAGGACCAAAATGACTTTCAGAAGGATGATACATGGCTTGAAGTTCTTCCAGGTGACACTGTTCCATTTACTTTTGAAGGAAGAGGTAAATTGAGACATCATGCTACGCATACTGTCAGGAGACATCAGATTACAGTGTTGGTAGATGGGTGGAGACCTGTAGATCCTGTCACTGTTGATCGTGTTGGGATATATTTTCGTCATGCTAGTGCAAATATTACTGATATACAGATAGATGCAACACTGGTATGTAAAGTTCATTTTTATTTCATCGCTTAAGATTATTTATTTTGACTGCAGCCCATTTATACCTTCCTATATCTAAATGATTGCTTTTAGTTTCAGATACTAACGCCGAAAGCTAGAATAGTATTCGCTGTCGAATTAGAAGGATCAGCTAGAAAATTAGTAACTGTTAGATCAGCTTTACAAATATCCAATAAATTAAAACATACAGTGGAAATCAAGATGGAAAAAACTTTGAATCAATACGGATGTAAGTTGCTTATATGAAATGAAGTTAATTATTGAATTTCAATTTTCATATCCTTTTCTTTTAGACCAGCTTTTAACTTCATCTACTAGTGACAGAATTCTTCAAGTACCTGCTCAATCCACGATATCGATTCCCTTAACACACACCGGGGTACAAATGTGCTTAAAACCTATCAACTTGAACAATTTGTTTCAATACTGTACAGAAACAATAGATTGGACCATTGTTAAGAAACCATTAGAAGTTATAGAAAATCGTATCACTTGTAGAGCCAATCACAACAATATATTTAGGTACGTCTCGAATTATACACGGAAATGGATGATTCAATATACATTTTTAAATCAATCTGTTTTGTAGAATGAGCATAGCAGTGATGAGGGATAATTATCCATTGGATATGAGTCAAATGCTACCAGCACACACTATAACAGTGATGGCTCCTCTCACATTAACCAATCTATTGCCTCACGAATTGTTATATGAGATTAGTACAGAAAATGGTAGAATTCTACCCGGTGACAGTGCGGATTTACATACTGTAAATGTCGAAGAGCAGCTAGAAATTACAGTGCAGTTAGATGGATACTCTGGATCAGGCACGGTAAATAAACCTTCTTTATTAATTTTTCAATGTCTTATTGATATTTAAGATCTACTTCATATAGATGTTGTTGCCACCAAATACCAACTCTTTCACTGCTCGTCTACGGCTGGCAGATTCTTGTGGAAGAATATTATATCTCCACGCAGCTGTTAACATAGAGAAAGGCTCTGCTATACATATTAACATTACTGCACCATATTGGATTATAAATAAAACTGGTCTACCACTGGTGTTCAGACAAGAAGGGGTTGGGATAGAGGCAGCTGGACAATTTGAAGAAAACGAAAAAGCCAGGATGGTAGCTCCTTTGTTATTTTCTTTTAGTGATGAAGAAGCTAGCAGGACTCTGTCAGTGAGAATCGGTACTTCAGTACATCCCCAGGGAATTCCACAGTGGTCTCAACATTTTCATTTGCAACCCGGAATACAAGTCCGTAAATATTAAATAAATATCATTAAATATAAAAAATATTCAAATTGATTTTTATATCTTCAGGTACATCGTCTTAGAATATCTCTTCGTGATGGCAGACCTGACATAGTATATCTAATTAGTGTCGCTACTAGGATAGCTAGAGGGAAATACAGAGCTACAACTGTAGTCACATTATCTCCTAGATATCAGCTGCACAATAAATCAAGTTCTACCCTAGAACTAGCCCAGAAATGTTTCACCACAACAATTGTAAGTAATAACAAGAAATTTATTGTGATATACAATAATTTTCCATCGTTTCTCACTTTCAGAGTCATCCAGATGCTCAATCCACATATATTAAAATTATGTCCAATTGCCATATGGCATTTCATTGGCCACGTCTTGACAAAGATTTACTCCTATGTGTTCGTAATGTGGATGTTAAAAATTGCATGTGGTCAGGTGGTATCAGACTGGATGACAATTACTCATTGACAATTAACATCAGAGATTCAACAGGAAAGATGTATTTTCTTCGAGTAGACGTGGTGTTGCAAGAGAGTACATACTTTATAGTGTTTACTGATGCAGATACTATGCCACCACCTATAAGAGTGGATAATTTTTCAGAGGTGCCATTGGTAGTGAATCAGGTGATTAACCAAGACATTCTGTACCAAATGTGCTTCAAGCACCGTTATCATAAGTTATACACCACTTAATTGAATTAATTAGAAATTATTTTCAAGAGTATTTTTGTAGGTTACCGTGCACGACAACTTACAATGGACAGTCAGACCGCACTCCTCTGTCCCATATGCATTGGATGAATCCATACAGGCTGCTGCTTTAGTTCTCACTGCACCTGGAGGTGTGACAGCTACATACGATTTGAATGTACTTGGAGAGGGCAGGGTTCTAACTTATGAGAACTTCATTTACATTGCCTTCACGGGTAATCCACCTTTTTCTGTAGGATATTAAATCATTCTTCTTTTATGGATCTCATTGTTTCTTGAAAACAGGTACTTTTAAAAATGATTGCGATCTCGGGACTGGAGAGGGTGGTCTAGACCCCCTAGATGTTGAAACACAAAGACTAGTCTTAGAAGCTGGTCCTGGTGGATGGGTTGCTCTACGGAGAAAGCAATATGGTGCTAGATCTCAGTTATGGAGAATGACTGGAGATGGTCAATTGCAACACGAAGGTACCTTAAAAGAAATGTTTTTGTTAATTTTATACCTTAAAATGATTTTTTTCACGAATAGGATCTAGTCCACCCAGAGATAAACATTCAAGGGCTCCAGAAACAGTGTTAGTGTTGGATATAGCAGGCACTGCACCTCAACCATTCACCTATTGTGCTCTTGCCTTAAGGAAACCTGATCCCCGAAGGAGATCCACGCAAACTTGGCGATTCACCGATGATGGACGATTATGTTGTGCACATAAGAACATGTGTGTACAGTCGAAAGATGGATTCATGGGATTACACGAAGGTTTGAAATATTATGGTTATTGAATTATTGTATTATTCCTTGTATTATTCCTTAGTCAGGGGTGTTTTTATTAATTGTTTTGTCATTCTTCTGTAAACGTTTTATATTCAAAATAGAATGTACAGTTAGAATTGTAAAAACTTTGGAAAAATTGTAGAATTGTAAAACAGTAAAAGTATTTTGCTTTTGCAATCCATTTTATACATAAATTTTGTTCTATTCATTACCATATGTTCTTCTATTTTATTTGCTATAGGTTTCACTTGCTTATTGAATCGCTATTATTATACCACGTATATTGAGATATCATTTGATTAAAAGGATATTTCATCCATTATATTTACCACTAAAACTAAAGTGGAATATTACTAAGTACCTCGGTTTAAGCAAAGTGGCTGTAAATGTATAGTTACAAATCAACGTTTATTTCTCTTACATTCAATTAATTTGGAATTTCCAGCTGTTTTCCCCGTTTATTCTTTGAATTATATTATTTTCGTGAATCTTAAACTCATAATGATAATGTTGCAGGCGGCAGTGTCGCCCGTTGGCAAATGTGTACGTATAGATCGGAGCATACATTAAAGTCAGAATTATAAATTCAAACTATAATTATAAATTCAAACTGTCGCTTGTTTTTTTATTTCATTAACGCTAAGTTCATCAATAACAAAATGCATGAAATAATATTTTAACTTCAAATTCTTTATACAGCTACTCGATCCGCGTAGAAATGTTCATTACATGCAGTTTCTATATGTCTTTTTAGGGAGTGAAGCAGTATTAGGCCCTCAAATGCACACCAATCCTCCCCCAATTGAACAGTGTGTTGGTCGACAGAAGCTAAGGCCAGGATCTGGCTTTCTATCTATTACAGTAACTACTGATGGCCCAACAAGAGTGCTCCAAGTATTAGATATCAAAGAAAGGGTATGAATACTGGAACAAGTATCTTAATGATACCAATACTCATTTTCTTTTGCAGAAGAAAACGTTCGCTTTATTGGAAGAACGTGATTGGTCGCATATTGCAATCAGCCACCGACCAACACAGATAAATAGTGACGCAGAGAAGGTCAATACCAAAGAATTGGAATTGAAAGTCAACTTAACAGCTGGCTTAGGACTATCAATTGTTTCTCGAAGACCAGTTGAGGAGCTATTGTTTGCTCGTTTGGCTGGTATCTCTTTGGAACTAGTTCAAACTCCTATCAATACTACTCTAGACTTGAGCATGGAAGATATACAGATTGATAATCAGTTGTTTGAAGCACAATGTACTTCTGTTCTTTATGTAACACGATCCACCCGTGTTGAGAGTGAGCACAGACCAGCTATACACATAGTTGCGGAGAAACTGAAGTCGAAGAATCAGAATGCAGAAATATACAAGCACGTGGTAGTGAGCATCAAGCCACTTTGCATACATTTGGAAGAGAAATTGATATTGAAGTTGGTTGCTTTTGTCGGGGCAGGGAGATCTGAATTAGAGGTACCTATGGACGAAAACGATTTCAAGGCTCAGAGGTTCATTTCTGAAGTATCTGCTGCACATGCTAAACGATACTATTTTGGAGCTTTAAAGATCGTTCCCAGTCAGGTTGGTTTTATTAATCGAAATTTCTAATGAAGCGAAAAGTATTTCACATGATATGTTTTTTCAGATAAAATTAAGTGTACTCACTACAACAAAACTGCCACGTCAGCTTCAGATTATAAAAAGACAGTTAGGCTTAACATTAATCAAGTTTGAAGATGCCACTATTGAGTTGGAGCCATTTATTAAGAAGCATCCTTTTGAGAGCACTCAATTCTTAGTACATTCCATTATAAAACATTACAAAGATGTACGATTATAAATATTCTTTATTTGTTAATTTATTTTCATTTTCCTATTACAATAAATTTTATTTCAGGAATTAAAATGGCAAGCTGCAGTAATATTAGGATCCGTGGACTTTTTAGGCAACCCTTTAGGCTTTGTAAACGACGTCACAGAAGGAGTTTCCGGTTTAATCTACGAAGGAAGCGTGAAAACTTTAGTGAAAAATGTTACACACGGTATATCAAACTCCGCTGCCAAAGTAACAGAATCTCTTTCCGATGGACTAGGAAGAGTTATAATGGATGAAAGACACGAGGAAGCTAGACAGAGAATTCGAGCTAATACAGCAGGCAGTAGTGATCATTTGGTAGCCGGATTAAAGGGTTTCGGTTTTGGACTACTTGGAGGGGTAACTAGCATCTTCAAACAAACCTATGATGGTGCAACAAACGAAGGATTTCCCGTACGTTTTTAAAAATTCATTATAATTGATTGCAGCAAGTTAATTAAATGGTAACAAATGATTTCAGGGCTTCTTCGCTGGGTTTGGTAAAGGAGTTGTTGGAACCATCACGAAACCTGTTGTAGGAGTTCTAGATCTTGCCACAGAAACTGCCACTGCAGTAAGAGAAACCAGTAGAAGGTAAGTGTACTTTAAATTATATTTAATAATTATTAATAATACTTATAATTTCGTGTGATACATTTAGTGCTCATCGTACAATACCAAAACGTGACAGACCTCCTCGAGTGGCTAGCGGTTCCGCTGGTCTGTTACCACCTTACAATCGTCAACAGGCAGAGGGCCAAGAATTTCTGTACATAATAAATGAACATAATTATTCAGAATTATTCGTGGCGTACGAGTGTTTACGTAGTGGAACGGAGAATCTAAGAGTTCTCGTTTCTAACGAAAGAGTCCGTGTGATTTCCGGTGGTACCAAAGGGGTTGTAACCGAAGTCAGCCTAGCAGATCTTTTATATTGCCAACCGATGCATAAACTAGAAAGCAACGGTGTCACTTTATATTATATAGAATTAATATCTAGATCTGATTCGACGATAGCCGTTAATATAGACGGCCCAGAACTCCTAAGGAGACCTAAAGTTCGATGTGATAACGAGGAAGTGGCTAAAAGGGTCAGTATAATAATTCATGATTAGTATTAATACATTTATATTATTTCAAATTTGTTACAGGTGTCACAACAAATTAATTACGCTAAAGGAATGCATGAGGAACGTAGCTTGACTCTTTCTTCGTCGGATAATATGTTAGACGATGTACAGTACTATAAATAGTTGCGAACGGCCATACGCGAATATTTCTTACTTTGTGTTCGAACATAAGTTTGGAATCACACGTTTACAAGAATATAGCGGTTTTCATAGGAAAATTAACAATTTTTAATCAACTCGAAAACTGTTTCTCAACTCGAAAAGTATTAACTCCGAAATGGTAAAAAATTAGCTAGCTGATAATTGAATATTAATAAAATAGACAAGTGATCCAAACTTCTTGTTAGTGATCTATATTTCGTACACTAGTCAATTCCCGGTTTTCTTGTGTATTTCTTGTTTCGTTTCTTCTTCTTTTCCAATAGTGCACATAATGATGTCTTATTACGCTTAAAACTAATTTGATTGTAAGACTGACCGCAAAGTACCGTTTTTGCAATGCAGCATTCACAAGATTCAAATGTAAAATCAGTTCAGACAATATTTTTTGAAGGAAGACATTTGATTATCGCACAGACAGTACATACACACATTTACACATACATACATATTTTATATACTAATGTACAAGTAGGAGATCAGCAGGAAGTCTTAAGAAAGATGCAAGATTTTTTTTTATAGAATGTGTATATACATAATATACAGTATATATACATAAATATATATTGCGTTGGCAACTAATCACTTATTTGCCAACCCAAATATATATATATAACATGCGTGTAAGATATAGTTAAGGTATCTATTTGGGGCAAATCTACTTATTATTGAATAAAAGAAGGGAAAGCTAACGACAACCAAAGTTTTTATGGTAGTATAGGATATTTATTTTCTACATTAATGAGTTTGATATCTTGCAGACTATTTTCTGTTTGTGACTATAGACTACATATTTTTTATGTGGCTTGCTGTAAAAATGTAACATGATAATATTACTAACCAAGTATTAATATTCTTCTTCTAATATTATGAGTGTAAAATATAAGATAAAAGAGAAGGTGGTTTAAAAACAAAACTTGTACAAACATTGTAAAATTCAAAATCATCAGCTCTATATAGATTTGATTTTTATAAGGCTGATGTTTTGTACAGTTCGAGTATATGTATATATATAAATGTATAATTAAACGAATAAGAATTGACGTATTAGCAATGTATAAATTAATCATATACAACGATTGTCTAGATTTGTTATACCTTGAGATTTTCACGTTGTCAATGATATTTAATAAAGAACTCCTATTTTGTTCGATAATCGCTGTTTTTTGTTGTCAGTAAACTGTGGATTTTTATGCAAATTCATATTTCTGATTGTATGATTAAAAACATAAAATCTAAATATAAAATTGTTCTAACTACCAGGTGTTATAAAAAGCACTATACTTTAGATATTTTATATATTTTGTCGTATTATAATGCATATTATACTGCATTCTATAGAATTTTGCACTTTCAAATTTCCTATAAATGTATAAAAATCTGCAGTCTAGATATATAATAATTTATAAAAATATTTGAGAGCCTTGGAATATTTTTCCACTCATTTTTCAAATATAAGCAACATTAACATTCTTTACAATACAGAAATGATAATAACAAATTCTTTGCTATCTTTTGATAACGTTATCAATGATAAATTTCATAAACATGGCGCCTTTCGTGAACACTTGAAATGTCAAACTGTTTCTGAGAATTTATCGGACAGATACGTTTTATTAACATTACAAAAGCCGTTGGTCGAAAGAAAATATTGTTTTAGCCGTATTCCAAGAATTATCTAACTCTGATATCGTGAACAACGAAAAAAAAACGGAATTTTTTGATCAGATAGGAGAACCATAACCTATAAACGATGGATGAAACGTATTTCGATGAAGGACCCGCGGGAAATTTTGAAACAGCTACGCTAGAAATCACCAAAGAACTCGATGTCAATGAGTTGAATAGTCAAAACAATGTTCCTGTTGGTTGGTATTTTACATATTGGGAGTCATAATGTTTTTCTATTTGATATCTTAATGAGATTAACGTGTTAAAAGCATTTTCTGTAATTGTTAAAAGGAGCTGATACTGCAAAGAAGAATAGAGAGAATGAGACATATACTTCAAGTGAAGTTCCATCATCGAGGGACTTGTCTAATATCCCTTTCAAACATATAGATATTCATTCTTTTTTCTCTGATAGAAACGAAGTTGTTGACAGAGCGCTAAAAGATTGCCAAGAGAGTTTAATAAATGAAGAGGAAAACGATATTATTGGAAGCTGGCTGTTGACAGAGTAGGAGACTTAATGTATATAAATCTCGTTTTATTATATAATATGATGATTAATATTAGTACATATTTGTAGAATAAGTCTGTGGGATATTGAGAAAGAAAGATTAGTAATACTTTCAAAAAAAGCTATTTATTCGATAAAGTATGACTTCATCTCCTTAAAGATATTAGAGTACAACCGGATACCTTTGTTGCAAATTGATACGTTCGTCTCGGGCGAATTAGTTTATCCTCCTTCGTCTTTAGCACCGTAAGTATCATTGTGAATTTTTCACAATAAAAAATTACCATCTAATTATAGGTGAAAAAATGAATCACAGTTAGTTTGTATTGTTTATAAATTTATGAACGATTTTTAGACGATTAAGTGGATTGGCAGAGGGTGTATCGTCAATATTTCATTACGCAGGCCGTCAAGAGTGGTCTACTCTTGTCTCTTGTACAGATTTTGCACAGTTTGAACCTAGGTACACTGAGCTATTACGTAGAACAGAGACAATTATTTAAAAAAAAAAGAATGTTTTGTTCCACTTTATTGATTTCTGTTAATAGTATTATTGTTCTCGTATGTGTTAAATACATGTAGGCACCTTCAAATAATTTCATTTTTAGTGAAATGCAAATTATATAATAGAACTGTTTATTTCATTTAGTTAATATTCACATTTATGCTTGCAGACTGTTGCTTTGGTAAATAATGTAATACTTATGTTTTATTGTCTAGTTTCAAGTACATATATTTATTTTTAAATATTGCTATATGTATAATAGTAATTCTAGTGGTAGTTTATTTGTAATTACTATATAAAATTAAAATTGACTTTCCAGAAAAAGGCACATGTCTGGGATAAGACTGATGTGGAACAAAGGCAATCCAGTACCATTAACTAAGAAATGGAATCCATTTGCAAAGGATATACCATGGCTTACTTATGCTAGTCATCCGTTATTTTGGTACAAAGGTAAATTTACTTTATTTGTGCAATTATATCAATTACTTATTTGTAAAACTTTGATGCCATTTGTAGGATCAGAAGCAGAGAAAGCAAGGTTTAATGTTGAAGGTTTACAGTCATTGATTAAAGATTTCTTGCCATCAGACTGCATTATAAGAAATGGTCTTATTATCATAGAAAACTATTTTGGTGTAGGTGCCTTAGTACATAACAGAAATGGATTAGGTTTCTACAAAATTCGTGGCAAAGTCAGTTTTTAATCTAGTTTATAAGAAATTGAAATTTGTGTTTGATTTCTCTAAAATTCACATTCCAATTTCCGAAGCTCAAAGCTCCTATTTATAAATTTTATGATATTTATAATGAATTATTAAAATTAGCGATACAATTGTATTTTATCCACATAACAGAACTCTCAAATAGATCTCTATTTACTTTTCAAAGATTTTATTGTGAAATACTACTAAGCATATCGTATATAATTCTACAGCGTATAATACAAATATTTTCACTCAGTACCTGGCAGACAGAATGCTAAAACTAGATATTAAACATCGCGTTAAAATAATTCGTTTACACTTTCTAGATATAACACTATGTTTTATAATTCCGTATTGTAAAGACAAGGTGCTTAACCTTTCTATAATATATATAAAGATAATAATAAATAAAGATAGTTCTTCCTTAACATTTAACAGAAAAACTTCTTTTATTATCCTTTACCACTTAATAAATTTTTTTAATTGTTTCGAAATATCAATGCTAATAATAGAAAATAATATTAGAAATAAAAATTTATATGTAAAAAATAATTTTTAAAAGACAACAGTAATCTTATCTTACAACAAATATTATTTACAGATAAGAAAAGATATTGAGATATGAAATATTTTATTTGGAAAACATATTACTAGTTGGTTATGTTCAAATGTATTAGGTACATAACACCACCTGTTGACCTAATTCATTATATCATTCAGTTTTAATACAGTTACACAAACGAAAGGTTATACAAAATTAATAAAATTGTAAAATTACAAGAAAATAGTAATATTTATGAAATAACAAAATCTACATAATATCAGGTCGCTTAGCGCACTCGATCGTTTTTTATCAGTAAGTAATATAAATAAATGTAAGTGCATATTTTAAACAATTTTTTCTATAACTTTTATAATAACACATATCTTGTTATTTTTATTTGCAGATCCTTTAGACACAAATATGATTTATAAGATGCAGAATTCATGATTAGAATGATCTAATGCAATCAACCATTTACGAGTTCAACGAGAGTCAATTAATGTTATTAGATCATAGCTATTTCAGAGGAAAAAGTTCTATGATAGAAATACAGTATTACAGATCAGTATCAAAACTATAAGATGTATTTCTACCGTCTTAAACTGTGGCCAGTGTTTCTAATTGGATTCGGAATTGGCTCTCTCCTTGCCTTGATCTTATTTGTTGCTCAAGATTTATTTAACAATATTTCCATTTGTCAGAAATCATCATTAAAATTGTACTCTACAAACAGAAATGATCTTAAATGGTTCATGTCTGATACATGGATCAAGCAAGAGACTGTTATACGGAGTTGGAAAGATTCCACAAACATGACATATAGTAAATGGTTGAATAATAGAAAATTGAGGTCCAAAAATATTGATATGGATACTTATCTTTATGGACCTGAAAGTAGGGAAGAATTAGAAGCAGAGTGGTTGAAGTCAAATATTCACATCACTTGTATTGTATTTGTAAAAAAAGTTAAATTGGCTAGATCTGTCCAGGATACTTGGGGAAAACATTGTAACAAGATATATTTCTTTGGTCAAGTAAAAGATCCTAAAATGCCTATTATAAATTTTGATATAAAATTAGTATCTTCATGGCAACTTTTATGTGAAGCCTTCAAGTATGTGTGGGAGAACAGTGAAACTTTAGAATGGCTTATCTTTGTAAAAGATGACACATTAGTGGTTCTTGAAAATTTGCGGTACATGCTTGGCCCATTAAATCACACACAGGATCATTATTTAGGTCATGCAGTTACTCTGTGGGGTCAACCTTATAATGTAGCTGATGCTGGATATGTAATTAGCTTGGGAGTGCTTAGAAAGCTAATTAAAATGTTTGATAACTCAGAAAAATGTGTAATCAGTGGCAAATTTTGGAAACAGGAAGATTATTATCTCGGTAAATTTTTTATCACTCTTGATATTCCTTATCTAGAAAACTATAATTAAACTGCAATTTTTAATTGTTTTCAGCTAAACATTTGGCTTCCATGGGAATTTATCCTTCTGATACAAGGGACCAGTATTTAAGGGGAACCTTTCATGGATACTCTTTGCAATCTTTATTATGGGGTGTTGTTAAGACTGGTGTTTATTGGACTCGTGCATTATACCCAGTAGAAAACGAATGCTGCTCATTTATGTCTGTTACTTTTAATGTAGGAGAATCAGAAAAAATGCACACATTGAATTATTTATTATATCATTTTCATGTCTTAAAGAGGAAAGCTGTTTTTGGAAGTAGAAAAGCAGCAATATCCATATCTGACAAGGATGTATGATTATTATTTTATTATGACTGTGATAAGGAAGCATTATGATAAGGAAGAACTTAGAATTAATTGAATATTTCAATTTCAGGTCTGGAGAATCGCGTTGGAAGAAGAGTTTAATATTACAAATTTAAATAACATTTCTAGTGAGGTGTACTATGAAATATGGCATGCAAAATATTCTGAACCAGGACAATTAATTAGTAAAAATTATCAGGCTAGTGATTAAGATAAATTTAAATAAATCATCCATATATGATTTTTATATGTTTTATACTGACTGAAGATTTTTTAAAGATATTTTATATCAAGTAATATCATATTTTAATAATTTTAAAGTATAACAATGTTATATATGTTAGATAGTTTAATAATTGTTGAAATTGTTTGAAACTGGTTGTGAATAAACATTGAATTTTTATAGAATGACGTTGTTAAAAACTTGAAATGGTTATCAGGGTTTACAGTTTATTAATGAGTTATATTGATATGACAAATGTGGGAACGACGGAGTAGCGTTGTTTGATAACTGTTTCCCTTGTTACGCCATTGTTGCCTTATCTGACTAATTAAGAACTCATTAACGTTTGTAATGACCTCGATAATCAAATCACAACTCCAATTTTAAATATATGTCAAGAATACTGGAACAATGTATCCTCATGCTTTTCTATGTGAATGATCTCTCTCTGGCTAAGATGGATATGCAAGGTGTTCTAAAGAATTATTTTTAGCTGTAAGTGAACTATAAGAGTACCTGATAATATACATGTATATACATTTTAATGCTTATTTTCATTTGATAATTATCATGTAAATTATTTAATTTTGTAACAATAAATGTGTAATTTTTCAGAAACAAAGTTTTGTTAATTCACGAATCCTAGGCATGAATCCTCGACACGATATAAATCCCACTAATGACTTATATTATTTCGTCGAATTAATTTATCAAGTAAGATTTCAGTTATCGGTTATCCGCTTCCTCCTGGAGGTGGCTATATAAAAGAAGAAATGTATTAATTCGTATATTTGGTAAGAGAAGGCTTGCGAATAGCGTTTCACGTAAGCATTTCATTTTAACAAACATGTTATAAAAGTAGATACTTCAACATGATGCTGTGGAAAGCGTTTCTTAACATTGCTATAATTACTACGATTTCTAATCAATTAACTATCGAAGATAATCTATCGCAATCTTCTGCTATAACAGAGTAAGTGATTCTTTACTTTTTCTCAGGGTTTTTAAGACTAAATCTAATTGATATTTAAATTCTTCAGCGCTACTATCTCACTGAATGGTTCTCCAAAACATGTCTATGAAAGCATGAAGAGCACAAAGAGTAAAAGGAAATTGCCTATATTTCCAGGAGGTTGCAATAAGAAACCAGATCCACCCATACATGGTGAAATAATTTGCTCTATAGACAGGTGATTTTTCATTAATTAATGGATGATATCTTGAAACGTTACATTTGAATATTTACCAATTTTTATTTATAGTGGATGTATTGCAACTTGTAAACGTGATTACGAATTTCCAAACGGAGTAACACGATTAGCTATAACATGTATGAACGAGGAATGGCATATTTATGGCACAGATTGGGACTCTATTCCTCACTGTGAACGTGAGTTATGATCAATTTCTTTGGTGTAAAAAGTATAATATGCGCAAGATAAATGTATTTTTATATTTTCAGCAATTTGTATACCAGAGTGTTTGAACAATGGAATATGCGTCGCACCCCATCAATGCAATTGTCCCGAGGACTTCACTGGACCACAGTGTCAATTCGAGAACAAACCATGTCTAAATTTCCCTGCTCCAATACTTAATGCACATAAGAAGTGCAACTCACAGTATGATCTTAAAAATGTTGAACTATATTATAATTAAAATATCCGTATTAAATATTTAATTGTCCCAATATTTTTTTTAATAGATCATGTACCATATCCTGTATGAAGAATTTTACGTTCCCGGATGGCACCTCAGTCACTAATCTTATGTGCAAGAATGGAAATTGGAAGCCCACCAGGGAAGACTGGGTCTCCATACCTGACTGTGAACGTATGTTTTTAATCCTCAATTTTTAATTTAAATATTAAATTTATTATCACATATATAAAGATTGTTTATTATAGCTGTGTGTGATCCACCTTGTCAGAATGGTGGCAATTGTCTCCCATCCAATTTTTGCCAATGTCCTCAAGCATTCAAAGGACCCCAGTGTCAATATTGTAAGTATAATAATTTGTTTATTTTAATAAAGTAACATTATTTAATCTAAGTAATTGATTGATTATAATTCTGATATAGCTTCTGATAATTGCAATGGGGAGAAAATGGGTTTTAATGGAGGCTTTTCCTGCACAAGTGTTGATGATACTTATTCATGTATCATAAGATGTCCTGATGGGATAGAATTTGAGTTCCCTTCAGCTTCTGCATATATTTGCAACTATGAAACAGGTGTTTTTTCACCTCAACCAATTCCCCAATGTAACTACGGCGATAATATGAACATAATTTCTTTGGGGACAACGTATAATTCTTATGTTAAGGAGACTAATCATACTTGGACCTACCAGGATACTTTCAAATCCCATACGAAGCAGTTACCATTGTTTCAAGGAAATTATGGGCTCACACAACATTATAGCAATCATGAATCCAATATGGTCACGAATACGGTAATAATTTAAGACCAGCGGTTTAAAATTGAATATGAAACATTTGTATTACTGAATTATACTTTGATTAATGTTAGATGATATTTAATCCATCGGAGAATAACCTGTTGTTTATTGAAGAGAAGAAACCAATTCCAAAAACCTGCTTCACATGGGGTGGAGTGCACTACAAAACCTTTGATGACAATGTTTTCAGCTTCGATAGTGGATGTTCTCATATCTTAGTACAGGAAGCACAGAACAGACTGTTCACTGTAACTGTGGACAACAGTCCAACTTGCAAAAATCAGGACTGTTTCAGGATTATCAGAATTTTCATCCAGGACAAAGAATACATTTTGTTGCGAAATAAAGACGGTGTTCCAGAATTTAGAACTCGAAGGCATCAGCTTCCAATTCCAGCACAACTCTCTGCATTGAGAGCTGAAATGTCTGCACATTTCATTGTAATAACTTTGGACTCTTTGGGAATTCAGTTGAAATGGGATGGTGCTCTTATGTTACAAGTTGAAGCTCTAGAAAATATGTGGAATAAAACGACCGGACTATGCGGTAACATGAATGGCGATAAAAGTGACGATTTAATAAGTAAGAATGGAGAACATACTAAAAGTGTTGCATCATTTGCTACTTCTTGGCGGACAGAAAATATTGGAGGTATCATTTTCTTACTCTACAGTCAAAGATAAATTTTTTTAGTTATTAATCTAGAGTTCATTTAATTCTTTCAGAAATGTGCGACGAATATCCAAACACTAAGCACTCCTGTGAATCTGATTCATTAATTACCAAAGAAGCCATTGAATTTTGTACAAAACTATTTTCTGATCGCCGATTCAAAGCTTGTGCTAGCACACTTAACATTCCTGAGTTGCAGACAGCCTGCATATGGGATTACTGTTCTTGCTTAGACAGTGACAGAAAAAGATGTGCCTGTGATACGATGAATGTATACGTTAGGCAATGTGCTCATAAAAAAGTTGTGTCTCTATCTGGTTGGAGGAATGATGACATTTGTCGTAAGTTAGAATCTTCTTAATTTAATGTATAAGCTGTTGACGAAAAAAGTACTTTCTATCATTTCATGATATTATAGCCATGACATGTAGCGGTGGACGAATATACCTGCCATGCGGTCCAAAAATAGAATCATCTTGCTGGACAGAAGAGGAAGAGAAACCAAATACAAAGGATTGCGAAGAGGGTTGTTTTTGTCCAGAAGGAACAGTAGCTTATGAAGGAAGGTGCATTCAATCTGATGAATGTCCCTGCAGGCTGCGTGGCAAATTGTTTCAGCCTGGGAAGAGTGTACAAAAAGATTGCAATACCTGTACATGCTTTTCTGGAAAATGGATATGTACTCAAGCAAAATGCAGTGCTAGGTGTGCTGTCATGGGAGATCCCCATTATATTACTTTTGATGGAAGACATTATGACTTTATGGGAAAATGCAAGTATTATCTGATGAAGGGTGATGATTACAGTATCGAAGGTGAAAATGTTCCCTGTTCTGGTGCAATATCGGAGGTCTGTTTATAAAACTATTAATTTCTAATATTTTCTAATATATTTCATTATCAAAAGATTGTAATTTTATTTGTAGAATATGGGACACGTTCCTTCTGAAGCTCCTTCCTGTACGAAGACTATCACAATTAATTACAAAGACATTAGCATGAAGCTAAAGCAACATAGAGAAGTATTGATTAACGGAGATGATCTAACAGTATTTCCTACACTTATTCATGGAATTAGAATACGCATTGCAAGCAGTATATTTTTAATCGTTCAATTGCCGAATGGTTTGGAGATATGGTGGGACGGAATTTCTCGCGTATATATTAATGCTCCTCCTGAATTCCATGGTTAATTAATTTTTATTCAATATTCTTTAAATCTATTTATATAAAACGTTATATCAAATTTTTCATTTTCTACATTGATTATTAGGCAATACAAGGGGACTTTGTGGCACATTTTCTGAGAACCAGAAGGACGACTTCATTACACCAGAGGGTGACATTGAAAACACAGCAATTGCCTTTGCCAACAAATGGAAATGCGATGAATTTTGTCCCAATGTCGCAGACAAAGAATTGGATCATCCTTGTGATCTTGATCCACAAAAACGAGCCACTGCAAAGCAATATTGTTCTTATTTATTCAGCGATATCTTTGCTGGTAGAGTATCTAGATTTAGTCTAACAAATCTTCCAGTTCAGTTATTTATAATACTCTTTTTTAGGTTGCCACTGGCACGTAGACCCGGATACATTTTACAGAGACTGTTTGTTTGATATGTGCTCTTGTAAAGTTGAACTTGAATCCTGTCTCTGTCCTATGTTGGCTGCATATGCCAAAGATTGTGCAGCTGCTGGAATAAAGCTTTTATGGCATCAGAACATAGAGGAATGTAAAATTCATTGTCCAGGGAATCAAGTTTACCAAATTTGTGGAAATAGTTGCACCAGGCATGCCATAATTCAAAATTAATCAAATACCAATAAATGTAAGATATCTATAATGTTATCTTCAACATTTCCAGATCTTGTGGAGACATATCTTCTTATCAGGACTGCAAACAAGAATGTGTAGAAGGATGTAACTGCCCAGAGGGAGAAACATTGGATATCCATGGGGAATGCATTCCAATTGGACAGTGTCCATGCATTTACGGTGGCTTGGAGTTTAGTCCAGGGCACAAAGAAGTCAGACCTGGAAATAAAGCGCTCGAACTTTGTACCTGTGCAGGTATTGACTTTTATAAATCTAAAAAATATTTGATTTTAATATTAAATTGAATTTTATAAATAGTTTTATGAATTATTTTAAACAGGTGGAATTTGGAGCTGTCGGGAAGCCACACCAAATGAAATTACAGAATACCCAGCAACCAAGGACCTATTGGCCTCATGTGTGGCAAGCAATAATCAGGAAGTTACAGACTGTGTACCAGCAGAGCCTAGGACATGTCATAATATGTACAAACCAGTCCAGAAGCCGTCAATCTGCAAGTCTGGCTGCATTTGCAAACCTGGTTATGTTTTGGATAAGCCAGATGGTATATGCATCAAAGAGGAATCTTGTTCATGTCATCATGGAAGTCAGAGCTATGAAGAAGCATCTATTATACAAAACGACTGCAATACATGCAAGTGTATCAATGGAACATGGAAATGCACTGATAGGACATGTGCAGGTAACATTAGAAACATCTTTTTATCCTATGAAACATTCAATTTTATCTAATTATCGAAACTTCTGTTCTATTAGGAGTCTGTTCTGCTTGGGGAAACTCTCATTACAAAACATTTGATGGGAGGCTTTACGATTTCGAAGGAATATGCGATTACGTATTTGTGAAAGGTTCTTTGAGCCAGGAAGACTGTTTCGACGTGTCTATTCAGAATGTCCCCTGTGGAACAACCGGGACATCCTGCTCTAAATCGATCACTCTTACCATTGGAAGTGGTCAAAACTCAGAAAGAATTGTTTTAACTAGAGGAAAGGAACTTCCAGCGGATAATTTTAAAAGGATCTCCATGAGAGAAGCTGGACTATTTGTATTTATTGATGTACCAGATATGGGGTTGACTGTACAATGGGATAAAGGTATCACTATATGATCACTATTTTTCCATTGGTTATACTTGTTCTAGAATTTTTCTTAAAACTTTGATGATATTTACAGGCACCAGAGTGTATGTAAGATTAGAGCCTAGTTGGAAAGGGCGCACAAAAGGACTCTGTGGTGATTACAATGATAATAGCAAGGATGATTTCAAAACCCCTTCAGGTGGAATTTCAGAAGTGTCTGCTAATCTATTTGGAGATTCCTGGAAGAAGAACGAGTTCTGTCCCGAGCCGAAAGATGTCCTGGATCCTTGTGTACAACATCCAGAGAGGAACTTATGGGCTGTACAAAAGTGTGGAATATTAAAATCACCAGTTTTTCATCCTTGTCATTCCGAAGTTGAGGTCGAAAGTTATATGCGCAACTGCATTTATGATACTTGTAGTTGTGATACAGGTGAGTGTTATATTAAGTTATAAAAATAAAAGAAGTTTTTATCTATATCGGTATTTTTCATATTCTAGGAGGGGACTGCGAATGTCTGTGCACTGCCTTGGCAGCATACGCTCAGGAATGTAATGCAAAGGGAGTTCCCATAAAATGGCGCAGTCAAGAACTCTGTCCCATACAATGTGATGAAAAATGTAGCTCGTATTCTCCTTGCGTTACAACGTGTCCTCGTGAAACCTGCGATAATCTTATCACTCTAAAGGATAAAGCTCATTTATGTTCTCAAGACACTTGCGTTGAAGGATGTTCGGTCAAATCTTGTCCTCAGAATCAAGTGTATAGCAATGATAGTTACACGGAATGCGTTCCCAAAGAAACTTGTAAAACACCTTGTACTGAAATTAATGGGGTATGTTGAAGAAATGATTATAATATCTTTTATCACTAATGATAATTCATATTGTAGGTAATTTATTATGAGGGTGACAGTGTAAAGAATGAAAATTGTCAGATGTGTTACTGTAGTCGTGGAAAAGTGTTATGCAAAGGAGAACCTTGTACTATCACTGCGCCGAGTACTATACCATTAGAAGAACCACAGAAATGTGTGGATGGTTGGACTGCTTGGATAAATCAGGATCCAGCAATTAAAGGGAAGAAATTTAAAGATATTGAACCCTTACCTTCAACTTTAGAATTGGTAATACTTTATTATATTGTTTAATCATTTATTTATTTTATTTCATCTCTCTTACATTATTATATAATTTTTGAAAGGCGAACAAAGGATCTGCTATATGTAACAAGAACCAAATGGTTGATATAAAATGTAGATCGGTAAATGATTACTTAACACCAAAAGAAACTGGTTTGGACGTCGAATGCAGTTTGGAACGTGGTCTTTATTGCCAATCTCAACCTGGTCTTCCTTGTATCGACTTTGAAATCAGTGTTTTATGCCAGTGTTCAGCAACTACCGCCGGAGGATCAGGTTTGTATCAGGGAAACATCAAGATTATTATTTTAGTCTAATGATAGTCAATTATAAATTTAGTCAATTTATATTACAGAAATACCAAGTACAACCGAAAAACCTACATACAAAGAGTGCAATATGGAACATCCATACGAATCTCATCCCACAAATTGTCATCTATTTTATCAATGCACCCCTGGACTCAGTGGCAATGAATTTGTGGAGAAATCCTGCGGAGAAAACATGTTTTACAATCCTCAGATACAAGTCTGTGACTGGCCAGCTAATGTCATATCAGTAAGACCAGAGTGTTCGATGAAACAGACAATGCCAAATAGAACTGAATGGACAACTGATAACAAGACCAAATATAAGAGCACCACATCGACTACCTTAGAGAAAAACATTATAACAACCAGTATGATATATTTTCTAATAGTTTTTAAATATTTTATTAATACTTTTGGTACCATAAAAGGAGCAGAAGTATGTAAAAAACAGATTCTTTTGCAGAAGTATGTAAAGAAGGCGAAACATGGAGCGACTGCGCTATTAAGTGTAACAAGGTTTGTGATTACTATAAACACACCTTAATAAAGGAAGGGAAATGTGATGGCATTTCTGATTGTGTACCAGGTATAGTACTTTTATTACACTTTAAATAAAAAAAGAATTTTTTTAGATTAATACTGAATTATTTAAAAAATTAGGGTGCATACCATTGGATAAACCACAGTGTTCATCAAACGAGTTCTGGAGAGATGCATTGACATGTGTAGACGAGAGTGACTGTACCTGCAAATCCCACAATGGGCGCCCAGTCATTTCTGGTGCGATTCTAAAGGAATCAGAATGTGAAATCTGTCAGTGTATAAATAATTATTACACCTGTGATAAATCATTATGCGTTAGTGCAACGAATAAGGTAACCACTGATAAACCAATTACCCAACCACCCACAGAAGCAACTACTCTTCCAACCACACCTTTGTGAGTAGATTTATTAATTTTGAAAAGCTATAATTCATTGATAATAAGAATACTAATAATCTTTATGTATTAAAGAACTGAGGCTTTCACGATCATAATACCAAGTACTGTTAGTCCACCAGCCTACTGTGTTAGCAACAATTTTATTCCTTTGGTTCAGTATTTGAACGATCAGGTTTCTTTTAATGCTAGTAGTATTAAAAGTTCCGAGTTCCAACCAGAAAATGCACTACTGAATGGGAATACTAAATTTTGGGAGCCTGAATATACCACTACTGATCAATGGTATTACAATTACAATTACATCTTATCCATTGAAATGATTAATCTTATTATTTGATCATTTTTAGGTTGGATATAAAGTTCCAGAACCCGGAACCTATCTATGGAATCATCATTCAAGGCAGTACAATGGAAAATAAATTTGTAACTAGCTACAAAGTACTATTTTCAGAAAATGGTCACTCGTTTTCTTATGTTATGGATGATAGAAAGGAACCACAAGTATTCAGAGGACCTGTCGATCAATTTAAGTCTGTTGAACAAAAGTTTTACGAGCCTATTGAAGCCAAAATAGTTCGAATCAATCCATTATCCTGGCACAATGGTATAGCCATGAAAGTAGAATTGCTGGGTTGCCAGGAAATGGTAAGCACCATTATACCTGTGACAGGAAGTGTTCCAATAACAACTACAATGATCACAGAGAAGATCATAATACCAGGTAATTGGATTTAAATAAAAACAAGCTATATAAAATTATAAGATCATATTATTTTCTATATTTCTTTCCCAGTATGTGATGATCCAATGGGGCTAGATAATGGTTTAATCTTTCCTGAACAAGTCTCAGTATCCTCTTCTTCTACTGATTTATTACCGAATTTAAAGTTATCTTCCCCGAGCATCTGGCATCCGAAACTAGACAATCCATACCAATTTGTAAAGATTGACTTCTTGGAGCCTCGTAATTTAACAGGAATCGCTACTAAGGGTAGCGAGGACACCTGGACAACGGTTTACAAAGTGTTTTACAGTAATGATGATTATCAGTGGAACCCAGTCATGGATGAGAATGGCTTGGAAAGAGAATTCTTAGGTAATTTTGACTCTGACACTGTTAAGAAGAATTACTTTGACAAACCATTGAATGCAAGATATCTGAAAGTGCAACCAATTAAATGGCACAAACAGATAGGTCTCAAACTTGAAGTTCTTGGCTGCTTCTTGCCCTATAGTAAGTAGCTCTTGTATAAATTGGGACATTAATAATTCTGCTTCTGTGTTCTTTATTACGTTTAATTTGTATAGCTACAATTAAAACAACCACTGAGAAGTTAGAGTTAACACCAACAACGGTACAAACGTTAGAAAAATGCAATGTGTGCAAAGGAGTACCATTTGAAGATCAAGTTAATTGTAGATGCACAGAATCACTCTGGTGGAATGGAGATACTTGTGTTACCCAGCAAGAATGTCCTTGTGTAGTTGAACATATAACGTAAGCAACACGTGTTTTTCATACACAGTCTCTTTTCTCGTATTTTAATGTTAACGTCTTTTAGATATAATGTGGGCGTAATTTATATGGGTGAAAATTGTCAAGAGTGCACATGCACCTTGGGCGGTATCTCTTTCTGTCAGCCAATGAAGTGTAAACCTTGTCAAGAGCCAGATATGAGACCAGTGGTTAACGAACTCTGCAATTGCATTTGCAAACCTTGTCCAAGTGGGACACGTCACTGCCCAACTAGTGACGTTTGTATCGATGAGAATTCATGGTGTAATGGGATTCAGGATTGTCCAGATGATGAAAAGAATTGTTCACAGACTACAGTAAAACATGAAGAAACTACTACAGTGAAAATAGAAAGTACGACAGTTACTCCAACTTCAGGTATTGAAAAATTGATTTAAGACAACTACATTTATGAAACTTTTATTAAGGAAAATTTGATCTATATAACATTTTATAATGTTGAAGTTTCTCCAATCGTGTGTCAAGAGCCTGTCTGCCCACCGGGATACAAGATAGTTTTAAAAACGCCTACAAAATGGCAACACTATCTCAGATCCCATATGGGAAAAGGAGTAAAATCTTCAAGCATGAATTCATTGAGAACGAAAGGACTAAGGTATTATTATAAAATTTTAAATACGTTGGTTTAGTAATGATTAACGCAAATTCTTTTTTTAGGAAGTCTTTCAGAAAGTCTATGCATCATGATTCAAAACACACAGATAATGAAAACATTAAAAGTGAGACAGAATGTGCACAGTTTACTTGCGTGCCTATAATATTATCAATTTTTAATCAGGCTGTACCTCAAACTTGTCCAAAGGTGTCTTGTCCACCAGGTTACACAGTTGTTTATGAAAAGATGAGCATGTATAAGCTTCAGAAGTGTCCTAAATATACTTGTAAGCCTCCACCACCAATAGAAGCTGTTTGCAATGTGACAGGAAGAACGTTCAACACTTTCGACAAGCTGGAATACAAATATGATATCTGCAATCACATTCTAGCAAGAGATATGTTTGCCAATAAATGGTACATTACATGTAAGTCTTTTATGTGTTAAAATTATAATATAATTTCATTAGAATTAATAAATGAAATTATTTATTAGGAAAATATCTTAATTATACTTTTTATAGTGGAAAAACAATGTGATTCGCACACTGGCCAGTGTATCAAGATCTTAGCAGTGATTCTGGATGCAGATGTAGTTCTTCTGTACCCCGCCGATATGCATGTGGACATTAACGATTACAGTTTCACACAAAAGCAGATAGCTAGAATCAGTAATAACTTTCCTTCCTTCAAGATAGCAAGCATAGGGGATATTACATATTTACTATCCAACAACTACGGGTTTTGGGTGATATGGGATCGAAATTCGAATGTGAAAATAGGAATTTCCACAAAATGGGCTCGACAAGTGGATGGTTTGTGCGGATACTTCGATGGATACTCCATGAATGATAAAGAATTGCCTGATGGAAGTCAAGCTCGAAGTACTGTAGAATTTGGAAACAGTTGGGCCATGGAGGGAGTACCAGAATGTGATCCACAGGTTCGACAGTGTTAATTAACATCAGTATTATACTTATTCTAAATTTGTTTAATTTTCCAGGTTTGTCCACACGACTTGCAAGCAGAGAGCTGGGAAATCTGTAATATAGTGAAGGATACCTCGTTGGCAGAATGTTCAAAGACTGTGGATTTGGAAAAATTTGTATCTAGTTGTATGGAGAGCACGTGTAGCTGCCTGCGCAGTAATTTCACATACAACGACTGTCGTTGCCGTTTGTTAACTAATTTTATCACTGAATGTCAAGCTAGTGATCCAACTATAGATCTGTCTATCTGGAGAAGCACTCACGATTGTCCAACCTCTTGCACCCCGCCTTTTGTTCACAAAGATTGCTTTAGGTACTTTAAAATTAACGAATGAAATGGTCTGACATATTGCTATGAGTAATTTCATTGCAGAAACAAATGTGAGACCAGTTGTGAGAACTTGCAGCAGATAGACCCTTGTCCAGTAATGCAGGGAGTATGTTTCTCTGGTTGCTTTTGTCCAGAGGGTACAGTACGCAATGGAGATGAATGTGTACCTCCTACACATTGCAAGGATTGCATTTGTGAATGGTTAGGGAACTCCAAATTCATCACCTTCGATAGAAAAAACGTGAAGTTCGATGGAAATTGTACATATATTCTCTCCAGAGATATTATTGAAAACACAAAGGGAAATGAAGGACACACTTACCAGGTTCTGGTGTCAAATAGAATTTGCGATACTGGAATATGTACCGAGGCGATCATAGTTCTTTACCAGGATCATGTAATTAAAATTAAGGAGGGTGTGCCTACCCAGGAATTCGAAGTGGAATTGAATGGTTCGAAAGTGTACGGATTCCCCTTCAATACATCTTGGTTGACTCTAGAACAAACACCTTCGGAGAAGCTGCTGTTACTGATTCCTTCTATTCAACTAGAGATCATCAGCTACCAGCCGAACTTTGCATTTAGCTTGACTGTTCCTTCTCACATCTTTGGAGGTGCTATAGAAGGTCTCTGTGGTAATTGCAATGCAGAGGCAGAAGATGATTTGAAGCAACAAGATGGCCAAGTATGATCATTTTCTTAATACAATAAACAGGGAAACAAAGAAAAGATAGAAAAGTAAAAAAACTGATGATCTCAATTTATTGGTAAATAGGTCGCAGACAATATGCAAGATTTTGGTACAAGCTGGTTGGTCACAGAATCTCCAAGTGGTGTCAACATAGACACGAATACGTGTATTTCCATTAATCAAAGCAAGTGCGTTCTATCGCCAACAGATCAGGCTACATGCAGAAAATTATTAGATACAATGGACTTTGACGTATGTCATAATCTTGTTGATCCAATGCCATATTTGATGGCCTGTCAAGATAGTATGTGTTCTGGAGGAAGCTATTGTGATAGTTTTGAAGCATATTCTCGGAAATGTCAGCAGATGGGAGTGTGCCTAATCTGGAGAAGTAGTGAAATGTGCCCTTACTTCTGTCCTCCACGTAAGTTCTCTTTTTTTTTATCTATATTAAATTTCATCACGTAAAATACTATCTTGTTTTTAGATTTGGTATATCAACCTTGTGGTTTTACTTGTAAAGAGACTTGCGATACAATCAACGAAATTAATAGCACCGCGTGTTCGAAGAATTATGAAGAAGGTTGTTTTTGTCCTCCAAACTTCGTCTTTCATAATGATACTTGTATTCCAAAGGAAAAATGTTTATTATGCGATGAAGAAGGACACGTTGAAGGTGATATATGGTTCCCAGATGTTTGCACAAGGTGCACTTGCAATAGAAAGAGCATTAATTGCGAGAAAACCGAGTGTCCAGCAATAGACACTATCTGTGAAGAGAACATGGCACCTGTAGTCGTTAATAGGACAGAGGAATCTTGTTGTACCAAATATGTTTGTATTCCAAAAACAGTAACCACCGTGGCACCCTTCTGCATTGAAGAACCTCAAATTCCAGAGTGTGGCTATGGACAAACTGTAAAGGTATCTGTAGATTCAGATGGATGCAAGAAGTACATCTGCGAATGTGTGCCACTATCAGAATGTCCTATCCTCAACGAAGTCGCACTAGAAGTCGAAGAGCTGGAACCTGGATTCGTGCAAGTGACAAACACTTCTGGTTGCTGCCCGAGATCTATGACCATCTGCGATTCTAAGACTTGTCCTGCAGCACCATCTTGTCCAGAATATCATGAGCTGAAATCTGATGTAAAGTGGGACGCTTGCTGTGCCACTTACAAGTGTGTTCCACCAAAAGATTTATGTTTGTATAATGTTGAATCAGAGAGTAAGATAGAAATGTCAGAACACATAGTGGCGAAGAAGCTTGGTGAAAAGTGGATGGATGGAAAATGTACTTCCTGCATCTGTGAATTTTCTGAAACGGGTCCCACACCGAAATGCTTTACTACAGAGTGTCTCAAAGCAGTGGACCATCCAGATATATCTGACTTTGTCGTAGAAGAAGTTCTTGTGGAGGATAAATGCTGTCCTAATTTCGAGAGAACAGCCTGCAAGGACGGAGATGAGATATACAATACTGGTGATGTCTGGCAACCAAATCCTGAAGACAGTTGTACTTTAATAAAGTGTATCAAGGATGAAAATGGGGTACAAAAACAAGTGAAGGTGCAAGAATGTATCACAACCTGTGATCCTGGCTTTGAGTACCAGCCCACAGATAATAGGAGCACCACTTGCTGTGGACGATGCATTCCAGTAGCTTGTATAGTCAATAATAAAGTGATAAACGTGGGCGAAGAATGGCTCTCTCCCGATTTCTGTACCAAGTACACTTGCCAGTCCAACAATGAAAGTATCTACGTAGAATCTCTCACACAGAAGTGCCCAGAGATGGATGCTCGGGAAGAAGCTGAATTTGAGATAGAAAAGCAGTACATCGCAGGCCAGTGTTGTCCACAGTTTATTAAAACTGGCTGCCGTTATAATGGTACCACGTATAAACCGGGAGAGAAGTGGAAATTATTGGATGATAAATGTGCTACAGAATTCTGTGTGTTGAACGATGTTGTGACAAAATACAAGGACATAGAAGTTTGCAATAAAAATTGTACTCTTGGCTGGATATATGAAATGAACGAGGCTGAATGTTGTGGAAAATGTAGGCAGGCTTATTGCGTGGTTGGGGATACGTTATATGAGCCAGGTGCAACCTGGTTTTCTACTGATAATTGTACTTCATTTACTTGTATGAATCAAGGAGAACAACTAGTCATCAGCAGCAGTTCTCTAGTCTGTCCTGATATAACTGATTGTCCAGTGACCTCAATTTACACACAGAATTGTTGCAAAATGTGCAATTTGACATCGTATAACCAAAAGGTTGATTCTTGTGCTGCTGAAGTTTTAGAGCTACAGAATACTATTGGTATGTTCAACATTAAGCATCGAGGACATGGCATTTGCAAGAATTTAGAGCCCATTGATGGGGTCACAGAATGTCGTGGTAAATGTGAATCCACTACCTATTTCGACACAGGCAAGTCTTAACAAATACAGTACATAATTTATATCAGAACTACTGTATAATTATATTATTTTTTTAATTGCAGAGAATTGGAATCAAGTAGCCAATTGCAAATGTTGTCAACCAACAGAGTATAAATCTCTAGTTGTTGAACTGACTTGTGAAAACTACAGAACATTCAAGAAACAAGTGGCTGTGCCAGTTTCTTGCACCTGCTCAGCCTGTACATCTGCTAGGAGTGGTTACAAAGGAAGAAAAGGTGGAGTAAAGAGTTAAAGATCTAGGAATACTAATAATTATAATTACATTGATGTATAAATGTAAGCTTTAAAATACACTCAAGAATACAAAAATATTATTCGTTGACTTTATTGATGAATCCATATATGTATGTGTGTATATATATATATATTTCATTTTAACAATTTGTATATCGGCATTCTCATTACTACAATTCCGGAGTCATACTAAATACAATAAAACCTAATTCAGTCTTTTCCGATAAGACTTATGAGCATGAATTTTTCTACTTGTTTGTACTTTAAAATTCGGATGATGAAGGATATATATCAATTTATTAGAGTAACAAAGAAATTATTTAATAATACATTTCGGAGTAAAAACATAATTTTCCAAATACCAGACTCAGCCGATAATATATGTAAATTAAAAATCACAGCTTCTTCGTCTTTACTGATCATTGAAATCATCACAAACCGAACAGAGACAAACCAAATTTACTCAGTGCCAATTCTCCTAACTCTGACTCATCGATTCGACACAAATACAAAAATAGTACTTATGAAAAAAGTTTTAGACTAGTTTTCAAAAAACCTGAGCCATCGAATTATAGTCATCTTACAAAACGGTACAAACTAAGAAACAAATTAGAATCTTAGTTCGTGAGTGACATCAAGGCAAGAAAAGTATAAAAATTAAGAAGCTACGTTACACTCCTGTTTTTAATATTGAACGGTATTAGTTCGCAAACGTAATCGAACTTACGAACATTAAAATATCTCTCAATAACAAAACATTGTTAATCCTCTCTTACGTACATATACATATGTGTGTATATAATATACATATGACTTTAACATTTTATCTCTTCTTCAACGAATCATCATTCTTAACAACAATATATTTCGACATAATATATCTCTAAGTGCATAGTTTATATAGATATTACCGATTCAAAAAACAGGATAGCAGCTATAAATGTTTTCTCCCCTCAACATTGCAGAAAGAGAAGAAACGTTTTTACTATATCATTTTTATCTTGACTGGAGGCGGTAGTGCACTCGAAAAAATACAAACAGTCGCAAATCTACTAATATATGTAACATAGAATGTGATTTACTGTTTTATATACACGACTTCTAGATTATTATGATTTTATGAAATTGTCGATCGGTAATATTTGACATGTTCAATATAATAAATTTTTTCTCTTCATTGTTTTACATGCAAAAAAAGACTGTTATCCAATTTTTATATACATTTTTAATTTCTTATTTTTTATTGTTAACGTAATTGATAATAAAATGTACTTTTATTTAAATAGGTTTTCTACACAAAGAAAAAGTTGAATTTCGACGTTTGAGCGCTTCATGAAAAAATTTGAAAATTTTTAAAAATAATGAAAAGTGATTTATGTCACGACGGACAATAATAGTAATAATAATAAATCTTCCTACTCTAATATAAATAGAAGCAAACACAATAATCGTCTACCCTTATCGTCTTGAAAATTTATGATGATATCGTTCCCTAACTTTTTTTTTCGTTGGAAAGAATAGCGCAAGACAATAGTCGAATCTTTTTTTTAATCATTAACCGAAATAATGTATTGATAATTAATAACAAAGTAGAAATGGATACGAAGAATCCGACGAGAGCAACCTGCCTCTCACACCATACTTAACAATAACTTTTGGTTTAGATCAAGTCTACATGTTGCTCTAGAAAGATCGCAATACTGTATCAGATGGAAATGAGTTGTTTCTACCATACTGAAACACGAGGACCATGAATTTTAAGTATTTAACTTTAGAGATCATTTTTTTTAGATTACGTTAATTATAGTTAGTCAATACAAAATTAGGCCAGAGAGTTCTTCTAAGCTACAATTGAAATTCAATTTTTTCCTCATGTTTCGAAAGTCTTCAGAAACAACTAGAGACCAAACTTGGTCTTTTGGCACTACTGTTATTGCCAGTCAACATAATTCAATGATTTCATTAACCTGTTAACTGGAAAAGACAAAATTATCAATATTTTCGATTTAATAATTTGACTGTGATACATTATAATTATATACATTTTCAAGAGATAAATCAAATTAATTCACCTTTTAGTAATTCTTAATATTATCTTTTAGAAATATATCCACATTTCCAAGAAAACAGATTATTTGTTGAAAACAATTTTCCACAATGAAAGTACCAGTTAGCAGATTAATAGTAACGAGAAGGTGACATAATCTTACTCTCGGCGCACTCTGAGTCTATGTAACCGACTCGTTTAATCCAGCTTCACGATCCCCGCCTCCGTGTGTGTGTATGAATGTGTCGACGAAGGTACAGACAGACAGTTTAGGCTGTTCCTCGCGTACGTACGTACGCTACCTGAAAGGAGGAAGGACTACTTTTTGCTACGCTTACAGACCACACAGCAGCGCTGTGATACCTATTTTGCTACCTTCCACATGTTCAATTGGACCTGACCGGCCGTCATGGTCCCCAAGTTCGGAAACGCGTGTCCGAATGGCTTCTCCCAACGTCTGGACGCTCTCTTGGATGGCATTGTGGTTTTTGTTCATTTTCTTTTTTTCGAAACAGACGTAACTTTTTCAAAACTCGCCACAAGATGCGAGCTGTTGGCCCATTATTCAGGGGCCGTGAGTAAGTCCTAGGCTAATTCTCGTTTACCCTTCGGCTCTGTGTAGAACTTGGACTCATTGCCGTTGCTCATGTTCATCGCCTGTTCGTGAAAGTGCCTGCTTAGCAAGTATACCACCGCTTCGTATGTTGCCATTATAATCGCCGTATTTGGAATTTGTCTAATTAGGTGGGTACCGAGACCACGGTATAGACCGTGTAATCCCTCCTCAGCGTGTACAGTCTTCAACGTTTGCCAGAAAGCCTGGTACTTAGTACCTTCCTCTCTAAGTCTTGTCCTTGCTACTTCTGAAACAGTTCAAATTGTTTTAATTACTATATCTTAGTTTAACCACATCAGAGTTATTTGCTTAAATTGGAATGATCGTTTCTTTGATTTTAGGAACTCGTTGTCAGGAGAAATGGAAGTTAATTAATACTAAAACTGTTCTATTAAAAGAATTAAAATAAAGTTATTTCTTCTCCAAGCAACTAGTCCTCTTTTTGAGATTCTGATACATTAAGCGCAGTTACACGTGTGGTGGAGACGTGTTGTACTAGTGCGCAGGATGTTTGCAAGAACTAGAGAGGCTTTTGCGAGTGAGGAAGTTCGCACAAACTGGGTGCTTTGCTCTTGAACCACAGCCAACTCACTGAGCAATGCCTTAAAAATAGAGCATAATTGAAGGAGGAAGCAGAAGCTTGCATTTCGTGATGGCAGAATTATACAATACAGCCAACCTTACCATGGGGGTAAGCGATGGTGGAGGCGATCGTTTTTGAGAACGAGCCCGCCGCCATGAACTCTAAGAAATCGCGCAATGTTTTGCGATTGTCTGCGCTGCTGGCCTTGTACGTCGCTAAAGAGGCCTTCACGGCCTCGTAGATCACAAAATGTATCACAGTCTCGCTTATTCCTACGTAGGAGGCTATAATGCCTTTGTAGAATCCCAGGATACCCTGAAAATACAATATATAGTCTTAACTCGAGTTTCATTAACCATCAAGACTTATCATACTCCTAGTTTCCTATGGAAGGAATGTGAGATTGTCTGATGTTGTTAATTGTTAGTCTTGGGTAATCTAAAACACCCAGCCTGCCAACAATGAGAGCTGTAACTAAATAGTCAAAAAATAATTCCTTATTTTTAAATTGGTAAATATGTCATATGAGAATCTTCTTTTCAAATATGTATATTCTTGACACGCTACGGTCAATTTGTTGGCAAAATGAGTGCGCTGCTTCGCTATATGCGTAAGAAGCTCAAGAAAATCAGAGTATCATGAATTTAAAATTAAATATTCGATAAAAACATGATACATGTACTTATGCATTCAACCAGTTTGTTAAACTTGTCAAAGGATTAAGGAACATACTATGTCCCCAATAAAGAAATTATCTGAAGAGTGCGTACCAGAGATATTTGCACTCAAAGATAAGGCAGACGTTAAATTTCGAGCATGAATAATAACTTGATACAATTTATGATTGGGCTATCAAGATTAACCTTCCTTAGAAGCCACCATTCACGCTGTATTATTTTTTGATTGCTAAGTTTCTGTCTCTGATTCGCAAGTACGCGATAATGGAATTTTCCGTAAATTAAAATTATTGACTGGATTTATATTAGAAAAGAAATCTTAAAAGTATAATATTCCAATAAGTTAATTAATATCTACATCGTAAGTGCTTTAGAAAATATTGACCTTTTTGTTTGAATATGAAATTCTCTGATTTTCAGGAACAATATAGTATAGGTGGAAATGGAACTCGCTAACAGATATGATAATATAAATAAACGTAGAGAAGTTAGAATGGAAAGACATGGGTTATGGACGGAGGATTCTATCGTAGAAAACTGTCTACCTAATCAACCTTATCGCTGCATGTACACGCGTGTTGTGCGATCACAGCAAGAGAAAAGCGAAAGTATATAATTGCCTGATAAATGGTGGGGTAATATTGCACCATAGAAATTGCTAGAATCCCCCCCTCCCCTATAATTTCTAACAAACTGTTTATTTCTTCTCGCGATTATTATTTATGAGAATTTTCTTGTTTCGTCCAGTCTTTTAATGATAAGTAGATAAAGTGCTGAATTCTATTAAAACTTATAGTTTTTTTACGCTTTTCACTTGTGTATGCTTCATAATACATAATTTATTCGCTTATCAAAATGTATCTGTCCTATTCACAGACTCAGCTTTATAGTTCTACTAGTTCTTTTTTACGTAACAACAGTTCCAGTCTCTTTTTATTGAACGAAAAAAACAAAACTAACGTAACTTAGACACCGGCTACAGAAAGCCCGACAACATGACGCAGTATGAACTAATAGATTACTTGCCATAAAGAAAAATGTTGTTTTCTCATCTATAAGATATTTTCGGCGCATTTTAACTATTCGTAGTTCGTAGGGACAATTTTAGAATTGGCTCTGCTGCAATTGCGATGCAAATGCGACGTCTACGAGACGTAATCAAACCATACGAAAATGACACCACGAGTTGACATTCTAAATAAATTTTGTTTACATTATAGTAAGTGTTCGAAGAGCTCCTACTTAAATTATGGCTCTAGATAACGATACGCGATTTTATCATTCTGTAATGAATTATGCCGAAAATGTTGAAGATCCAGATATATTTGGCACTCGAATCCTATGCATCTATGATCGTAAAAATATCGTTGGCTACCGAATCGGGTTGTACATTGTATGTCGTGACAGTTGCAACATTATGTTATGTTGACTTTCGATCGACAACAGGTTTAAGGTCTCGCATTTCCTAAGCCTCAGAACCAGTTTTAATTTAAAGAAAACAAATGAAATTGTTGTATAGCATTCACCATATACTCTCCGTTCTTTCTAAGTACAATCATCAGCCTCAAGAGCATACTATCAAACTCTTTCATCCTTGCTCTCCCAGTCCCAAGAGGGATCTACAACCTTAAATATACCCTGCTTCCTAAAATCAGAATACAGTTAATATAGTTCCCCTGTCCGATGTCAGGAACATATGGTTTAGAGCTCGTTACCCCTATAGTATCACAGAGGCTATCTAATCAGTGAATTGATGATTCAGGATGCAACAGTGTCGACCACAGACCGTGTACCAGTGTGTTTGACTGTGGGTGGTGGGGAAACTTTCCGATGGTACGCTACTGATCATATGCAATGGTATAATAGATTAAAAAAAGTCTTCCAAGATGTTCCAATATGACATGTCTCATGGAACGAGGAGTGTCCTCAGAAGAGAATTTTCGTACCGATTGGCGATATATCCTTTGCACACACCCCATCGCGGTGATTTTGTTTGTTCGATGGTCCAGCTGCAGCCTGGTCTTCACGAACCAAATAGGATTTGTCAACGTGCATGCCACGAAACCTGAAAAATGAATGCACGTGTCTTTAATCCGATCAGTACGTGTGGGGCGAACTGCGACTGTCTGAGCCTCTTCAAGAGCTAATTTACTGGCTCCTTAAAGTCTGTTTCTCGAAGATGGTCTTTGGAGAAGCGATGCTTAGACCGCCAACGCAACGTTCCAGCTAAGAAAACATACTAAAAGGACAAAAAAAAAAATCCAGGAATATCCTTCTGAAAAAAAACAATTCAATGTTTACATTCAAAGTTGCAGGAATTTGTCTCTTTTCAAATTAATCTAGTCTCGTGCTACGATATTCCAAACAAAAGAACTGGAGAATAATAGAGTAGTAAAATGCAAAACTGCCACGCTGTATTTCCTTATAATGGTCTAATTTTAGACCATAGACCTTTAAAGAGCCGATTAACAGATAATAAATTCGTTTAAAACAAACACTGTGGAACAACTATGACCACAGATAACTCAACCTTCTAATGTCTATGGTAATTCAATAGCAGTTGCGCCATCCATCTAACAAGCAACGAATACATTCGAGCCAAGAAACGAATGGCTGGTTGAATTCTTTTTCGTGAATCCAAATCTAGTCTGTCGCTGGCAGAAATTCCCCGATCGATCCACTGATTCCTGTAAACATGCCAACTTCTAAAATTATCGTACTTACGACAACAATCGATCTTTTCAATGGACAATAAAATGCGATGAAGTCAGAAACGAATTTATACGTTAGATGTTCACCCCATCCACGTTTACGAGAATTGAGGACGTCGAGTTGAACAAATGAATCGATAGTTATTTCACGTGTTCCTAATCACTCTGAAATCAGAGGCAAAGTTCAGAACTGTCCTAGTTTTTACACGGAAATGCCTGCAATTAGAAAAGGCGACAAATTGCCCAGCGTGATCTTGTACGAAGCTCTACCGGAAAATCGAAGAAATATTCTGGATCTGGTTGCTAATAAGAAAGCCATCATCTTTGGAGTCCCTGGGGCTTTCGTTCCAGGATGTTCTAGGGTCCATCTCAGAGGATTTATCGAAAAGTAACGTCTTCGGCATAACTGTTAACTCCCTTGTAATTATTATCGTGACTTTTGATTGTTGCAAAAAGCATTTCAGAACACGAGCGATAATTTCACTTAATTTTGCAATATACAGAAATTTGTTTGCTAATTCAGATCGACAAACCTGAAATTCTTTGGCTTTGAAGAGATAATCTGCGTGTCTGTGAATGATCCATTCGTGATGTCTGCTTGGGGAAATGCCAAAGGAGCAAATGATAAGGTACTGACGTCAATGAATGATAATGACTTTCTAAGATTTGTAGGGTTATTGGCTCCGAAGCTAAAACATAATTTTCTGTATGAAAGTAATAAGATCGACTTTCACTTAAGTATAGTATAAGATAGAAGATTCGTTGAAATTTAGGTGAGGATGCTGGCAGATCCCACGGGATCATATACCAAAGCCATAGGAATGGACGTGAATATCCCGGAATTGGGAGGCACCAGGAGTAGAAGATACTCCATGGCCACCGTGAATGGCATTGTAAAAGAATTATTCATAGACGCACCCGATGTGAAACTTATGTGCTTACAAACAGATGGTGTTCCTACGTATTGTACTTAACATTGGTGTAGCAGCATAACAATAAAAGTAGTATTTGCAGTTACTCGTATATTATACGAGAATATGGATCATTTATCGCAGCATAAAAATACGTAAACATCTTCTTCCTAACGCTAACATTTAATTGTACAATAGAGTTTTAATAAAAAAGAGGTTGACCTCTTTGTTCCATAACCAGTTAGCTGTGTTTGACAAGTATACTCGTCATCGCTTACTCTTTGCAACACATTTTAAGTACACACTTTTCAAAGAGGTCGCAACAGCTAACTGGTTATATTCGACGCGGTTTTCTTCTTCATTTTCTTTAATTATATCTGCTATGATTATTTCTAATAATAGTGCAATTTCACGAAAACTTTTATCCTTTTTTCTGTGATATGTTAAATCTCATGGTGTACTACATATAAACATATCGGTGTCAATTACCCCTGGTATTAATTGTACAAAATAAATCTATTCTGCAAGTTCGAAAAATTAATTTCCAAGAATTGCTGGATCGCAGAATGTAAACAAATATTCTAATATTAGCGATCTGGAAATCAGACAATTCTTTGCCAAAAATCTATTGTACAATTACATGTTATTGTTAGGAAGAAATTATTTATGTATTCTTTACCTATAATAAATAATCCATATCTTTGTACAATGAACAATACAATATTACCACTTTCTTTTGTACGAAGCATACAAATACAGAGATACTGCTGTGTCCGAGTATGAGTAAACTGACAAATTTCAATTTCCAAAATCATCAGACTTAAAGATTGAAAAATTCAAATTTTCAGACTTACGAAGCTCAAAGTCCAGACATTTTGTGTTTATTAATAACCCTATTCCCAATAATTTTCTTTGCAAAATTTCCTTGAACTTCTTGTCTCAAATTCATCGAATATACGTAGTATCTTAGAACGAAGTTACACAGGTATATAACTCAAGGTCAACGTAAGGTCATCAAGGTCAACGTAAATGAGAATCGTCACAGATAACCTAAAATAAGCTGTAAACAAGTATCGCTTAGCGCACGAAGTATGCAGTGCTCGGCATTCCAATGGAGTCCGGCAATTGATGACTTCCCGCGTATACTTTTGCACGTTGTCACAAGTGCAACGTGATTCCATCATAAACACGCTTCGTCAATTTTCATCCGACAGCGTTGTGAATCAGAACACGCGAGATTATACGCGATTAACATGGCGTGTCATTCGCCATACACTTCCGTAAATTATTGCGAATTATAAATTTATCTTATCGTAACGGCACGTTCACGCTGATCTGAAAAAAGAAGAAAATTTTTACTGCGCAACAGTTTGTCCTCACCTTTGACGTGTTTCATAAATACAGCAGTAACGTAATACATTTACGACGATATTTCTTATTTATTGATCCTTCATTTTTCGTACATATACGGTCAAGACGTTCGAGATAGTTTTAAGGCTGCTTCTATGCGTAATGCCGTTACAGCTATTTGACATTCTTTCGAGTATTAATAAGCAGATACTTGAGCTCAGCAGAATCTGAGGAATACTATCTGTTTTTATTTGACCTATCTCACTGTGGAGGGAAACACTAGAACCGCCGCATATCGATTTGAAGCGCCAGATTCCTAGGTGACACACTTTGAGTAACTTTGGATGCTGGACTTGAAGATGCCACTCTAACAGTTATAGTAGTTTTGGTGAACTTTCGTACTTGAAAGATTAATATCGATATTAACTTCAGGATTTACAAAACATCAAACCGTGGGAACCAGATATACAGTGGCTCAAAAAAATATTTTATGTATATATTTTGAAATGTCATTAGCGCTATAACGAGACAAGGTTATGATTGATATTGGAAAAATTTGAAACGGATCGGAAAATATATATAGAAGTTACAAGATATTTATTGGAAGCATATACTTCGCAAAAACCACCAAAGTATGTTAACAGTCAATTATTTACCACATTAATAAGACACATATATAATAATATACATATAGTGAAACTATATTATTTATATTATTATAATTACTATTTATACGTTTAAGACTACTATTCATGCTGTATACTAATTTTTCATTTGAGCGTATGTTTGCGATAAAGGCCTTATACATTTTCAGATTGGTTTCAAATGTTGCTATTATAATTAGGATAGTAGTGTCTCGTTATAGTGCTAAGGAAGTTTTAAAAAATTCTGTACACAGCATAGTATTATTTATATTGTAGGTTCACAGCCTGTTACAAACGAGGTTATCACTATGCACGTATCCACTACATATATCCTACATATATATATTAGCATTTACACATATCAACACATATACATATACATATACATGTACGCAGTACAATGCACATAGTATAAATGTTCGAATATTTTCGTGAGCCACTGTATCTACACCTCATTATCACTACATATACTTCAGTATTCAAATATCCCTACGCTTCCAATATTGAAATATCTCGATCTTCAATATTCTAATATTCTAACATGACAAGATACATTCCGATACATTAATTCTCGCATATTCCAATTCAAGTGTCACAGTAGGTTAATAGCATTTCAAGATTCGAAGGACGCGTGCAAAATGCTTGCGTAATCCGGACGCGTCGCGTCGCAAGCGATGCACCGGTGGTAAACAGTGCGTTGGCCGGGATGATTGCCTGCGTGGGTCATTACAAACTGGGTCAATAGGACGGAATATCTGCTTGCAAACTCAAGATACGGCCAATAAACAATCCCAGTCTTTAGTGACCAATTTATAAATACGGAAAATTTCTTTTCCATGTAAACATTCAAAATGTAGCTACCTAGTAACTTCATCAGCTTAGAACTAGATCATATACTTGACAAAACACTCGAACTTGCAATTGTAGGCGCTCGATGATTTCCATAATCGCTCCTATTTGAACAATATCTTTCTCAATTTCGTTACACATTTTAGCTGCAAGTATACGATCGCATTTGTTACGCACCAGTGATGTAAATAGAAATTTGCATAACGTGTATGCAAAGCATTATCGGTCGCGTGAGATAAATAATCGCAGTCAAACCAATCTCGAAAAACATCATACAAAGCGGAAACTAAAAATCAAAAGAGGCGTAGCGGCTTGATAAAAAGTTTGAAGAGGACAACGCTGTCGCCAGTCAGGTAAAAGTGGTGTTTCATTGAAGAGATCCGAGAGTTCTCGTGGCAGTCTTCTATTTTTAACATTGAACAGCCATGTAATTTCAATGACCGCTCTACCTGCCGGCTATTTACGACTTAAACCGACAATCTATAAACCGTGCTTTTTCTCTAAGCATTCATTACCAAGTATCCGTGATCTTTATTATCAGATGTAGTTGAATTTTGGCTAAAATTATGTAGAAAAATGACAAACACGATATATTTCAAGAAAAAACATAAATGAAATTTAAGAAGAATAAGATAAATATGAAATATCGAAACAGATATGAAATACTAAAAATATACTTAACTCCGCGTTTGATTATATTGGCCAAAATATTCAGGTCAATTTTGTTATTCAGTCGCTAATAAATTTTCTTTATCAAGAATCTTTCAGTCGTGAAATCACACGATAGTCACGAGGCATCGCGTTCCGAAAATGATCTAGAGGAAAAATAACGGAGACTTAGGGAACATCAAATTAAGCCTTCGCAGGTTTCTTGTCACATGCAACCATGATGCAAGGACGCATAAGAGCCATAAGTACTACAACAGCGAGTGTTTCAAAGCCATTTGGATGCAATTGTACGCAGATGAAATAAATCGTGAAGAAGGAGCAAGACTGACAGATCGTAAGGCTAACAGAAACAGAGAATCCAGCGAAGAAGATTCGAAATAGTAGAGGAAGATACAGAATATTTGTTATTTCGAGAAAAATGTGCAATGGAAAACTAAGATCTAAGATTCTAAAAATTATATTGGACACGATTTTTTAGAATTCTTTAAGCAACTAAATTCCATTTGTTTGAAAAATTAAGACGTCAAAGAAATGAAACGAATGCAAAGAATTAAAAAAAATAGAGCGTCAGTTTCGAATTATGAAATCTTAAGTTGTGTAGTCACTCCGAATGGGGAAAAACTGGGTTACTGGTACGGGACAGCTGATGAAAAATCAGCTGTTAGGCGACTACATGACCAGCCGCACGTTTTCGACCAAGCGGAAAAAGGAAGGCCCTTCGAAAAGGGACTTACGTGCCATCCGACGCATGAACTAAACTACATACCGTGATCGGGCTCCTTTTCTTGTCTAACCAATTTTATTAATTACTGGCTCTACTGTGAATTGTTGGATACAATGAATGTTACACACAGCACCCCTGCAGAGAAATTAGTATCCAAAAGAATAATTTGGCACTTGAAGTTCTGTTCTTTCCGGATAAGAGTTATCTGCCAATTAAGCAAGCCAAGCAGATTCTTCAATTAATTACAATTACTCATCACAATTTCTGAGAACCAAAATAAACATCGCTTAATTTATATTATCAATGTCAAACAACAATTTTCATTCAGATAATTGACTTTATATTATGCAAACGTTTATAGAACAAATTGATGATAAGAATTCCTGTGAAAGTATTTAAAGAGATTCCACGAGGACACAAATTCACAAGAATTTTTTTCTTTGTTATACGATAACTAAATAAGATAGACGATGTGAATTATCAAACATACGGACTCGAATGTAATGTCATGTTATCGCATTAGAAGAGATCAGAAACAGCAATGATTGGAACCAGTTATTTACGGCAGTCCATTCAACTAGATAACAGCGAGTGACGCGGGACGTGACCCCACTGAGCTCCTTATCAGTGGCCGCCTTGATTGTCCTGAGAGAAAAGAGACAGACTACGCGATCCTAACGCATTGTGCCTGGTCGACCAATGCCTCAGCTAGATCTTCATATATACATACATACATCTATTTCTGTGCTCAGCTATTCAACGATACAATTTTACGCTTCAATCATTATGCTTGCTCTTTTCATTTTCCATTACGTAAATCATCAAAAGTTTCTTTGATTCGATGAAAAACGATCAACGTCGATAGTACTGTCAATTTTCTAATTTGTATAGCACTGTGCTTTGAAAAAGTCGCTCCATAAAGACTGATTTGAATGGAAAGAAATTTCATCCGAAAATACCTTGAAACGATAAAATAGTCCTTAATAATCCCATCTGTGCGGACATTTTAATAACATACCTATTTGTGATCTATCAAATTATCATTCATAAAATCATCTGTAACGCACAACACATTCGAGATTTCAACAAGTAACGCTTCTCAATCATTCCTCTTTCGCTTAAGACATACATTACATCACAGCAGTAGCTAAAATCAATCACATCGGAATCAAGCTGCAGCAGAGCCGATGAAAATACGGGTCTGATCGATAAGAACGGAAGTAGAACGATAAACTTACCGGCACAGAATGCGGAGAACACGTGCACAACAGCGGTGTCCGGGGGGAAGATCGCGTTAAACGCGACTTTGCTTTTCGAGTAGGCGCAGAAGTAGATCGCCCTGGATGGTGCGACTCCTACGAGGTTAGGACCCAATCCTTTGAACAGTGCACGAGTACCTTCGTTCTTTACGATATACTTGATGCATTGGTATACACCAGGTGCGGAGTGACTATGGGGAGAACCTCCTGGAGAAGAGGACGCGCCAAAGTGAGAGAGAGCAACCAAAGCGTGCCTGGAATCAGTATAGTGAACTTTGATTAACTATTAAACATATAAATAAAGTTCCATTCAATTTTACTCCGTTCTGTTATCGCAGCTTTTTCAACGATATCTTCATATTTTTCTCGCTTCACAAATTAATTTAACGCGTACAGAGTTAAATTACACTACCGACCATAAAGTATTAGGACATCGTTGTATTTATTAAAAATACCCTATGAAGTTTTATTATATCTAGTATTTTATATATGACATGTATGATACAAATGATGTAAAAAATTAGACTAGATGATAATACAATAAATATAAATTGAAAGCAATGAAAAGTATTCTATTTGTATTAGATATCAGGAGCTGTCTTAATACTTATGGCTAGACTGCGGAAGGTTAAAAAATTTACAAAATGCTTATAACATATAAAAATACCCGAAGTATTTAAAGTAGAGCACTTATTTATTTTGTTGTAATATTTAATAAACAAAACAAGCATCTAGATTCTATTTCTTTAGGTATATTCATAAAAATATGAAATTGCATGAATATCCGCAATCTACTTATGGGCAATAGTGTAAATCAATTAATTCTATAAAAAATTGAAAATTAATGTAAAAGTATCGGAAGCTTGAATTCTTGAGAAGAACACCCTTGTCAGGATTTCTAGAATCAACAACGCGACGCATATACTTGGTCGAGGGTTTATTTTTAACCAGGCATGCCGCGAATGTAGGAATTAGTTGAGCATCGGTGCTGGACCATCTCGGACGTGTTCGGAACACGTTCGAACGTCACGTAAATTTAGTTTGCATGCTCCATCTTCTCTAATGTCACAATCATTGTACAATTCAAAATATCCCGACAAAGTAAACAGGGTTTCAAACGCAATTAGCTAATGTATAACATAGACAGGTACGAGACGAGAAGAAATATGATCCGCTGAAATAACGATAAGCAGGTTTGTTGCTTCGTGAAGAAATCGGTGCTACGAGTATCAATTCATGCTCTTCACTTTGAAAACAAATTCGAATTTCGGTACTAACCTAAATTTGATCTACATTTTGAACTAATCTAAAAGAACAACAGTCATCAATTATTTTCGTTATAAACGTAATTAATTATACAGAGGTATTAATGAAGTTACCTTGTATACCCTCCAGTGCACAGTCTTCTCCTCTGTTCCGGTTTCGGGAAACTTCTGCACGTTACATGACCCGAAGTGAGTTCCTTGTTCACCGGAGGTGGATAGAAGCCGGATGAGGAAGATTGTAAACGCGTTTTAACTACTTCTAAGGGGCAGGTAACTATCGCGCCGGTCGTCCCAGCCACTCTGTGAAACAAAAAATCCAATTAATAAGAAATTAATGAAGAGATCAACAGGAAGTTGATACGAAAGGTTGATAAATTGAAATAAAGGACAATGTTAATACGTATCTATATATGATGACAAATTATTTGTAGCATTATTCGATGGAATTATATCACTAGAATATCAATACGTTTGTAAATTGATAATTCATATATCTATTACGCACCAAACGAAACATATATACTACTCCTGTACAAAATTGTCAATCAAACGAAATAAAATGAAACTAATTAAAAACATTTAAAACAGATTGAAAAGTAGAATTGGCATAGCGTAAATGAGCCAAAAAATTTGTAACGCTAATCGTTTGGTCGAAAACTTTCTACTAAGTATGATTAACTTATGGTAACAGGATGTGTTCTACAATTATTGATGTGTTCTACAATTATTAATGCATACTATCATTAGGATGTAAATATATTCCTAAATTTGTAATGCGTATGTCACACAACAAACGAGACGTATCGTTTTTAAATACAAAAATTTTTGAATAATCGAATTCAGTTTCGATAAAATCTAATGAATTCATATACAAAGGCTCAGTGACTTTTAATTAGACAAAACATTTTGGAATCTCATTAGCATTCTAACCAGACACGACTATCGTGACTATATTGGTAAAATTTATAACGGATCTGAAAATGTATATAGAAGTTACAAAATATTTACTTGAAATATATACTTCACAAAGATTACCGAAATATTTGGAAAGTCAATTACTCACTATATCAATAGGCCACAATATATAGTGAGATCATCCTCAGCGCTATTTGCTTAGGCCTGCTTATTCATGCTGTTTACTACCTTTCTAATATGCGTACATTTGTAATAAATGTTTTGTGACTTTTATATGTATTTACGGATTAGTTTCAAATTTTGTTATTGAAGTCATGATAGTCGTGTCTCATTACAGTGCTAACGAAACTTCAAAAAGGTTCGTATAATGCACATAGTATATTTTTAAAAAATATTCTGTGGTAAGTACTCGAATATTTTCGTAAAAATATCACTGCAAATGGTAGAACGTCTAAGAAACGGTTTCAGAAAGCCATACGTAGATTCGTCGTAAAAACATGTACCCCTCATTGAGAAGCCGGTTATAGTGCGTATTATACTACGCGCGACATTATTTCGATCCAGATAGTGGTTTCGATGATATACATCGCAGCGATCGGAGACTCAACATAGTCGTGAAAAATTATCTGACACAAGCCGAAAATAAAGTCGTAGCTTCTAAATTTAAGCGATCAATTACGCATAAGCAAGACATACAATACACGAGCTAGTCTGAGAATGACGTAACAACAGCGAGCCGGCGAACAATGTCGCAGCATTCAACATTACGGAATTCTCCTGAGTCACGTTTCTGTAGAAATTTCTAGGAATGCGCTTGTCCAGAAGCGCACAATATTTGTATAAATTGTAGCTACTGCGCAAAACACATGTACATCTATTTTGTTAATAAATAGTTTTCGTCGAAATAGCCGGCGTCAATTTACGACGTAAGTTCCTTATCTTAATTTGTTATTTTATTATATATAAGTTCCTAATTCTAATCCAAATTCAATGAATGTCGAATTTGATATAAAGGAAAAAGACATGAGAAACCCACCCTCCGGCGACGAGATGTATCGCGGTATCGCGATCCAACATTCTTCCACTTAATCCTGTCACTCTGAGAACATTAACTTCGAGAAAAGGCAGAACAAAAAATACACTGTCAAGTTCACATGCAAGAAACGCGGAGAAATTGCGTACAATTGCAATGTATTATTCCTTCGATAGCTAACTTGGCTCTTGTCTCGACAATCAAATTAAAAAAGCGCGAACGAAGAACACCACCGACACGTTCAACAGTCCGGCAACAACTGATTGCATTGATCGCAACCGTATGGCGCACCGTTTACCATAGCCTAGCACGAAACTAGAGAGGTCGTGACTATCGAATGTTTCGCGATCGAGGTGATATCGAGATTCATATGGCGGGAACTTTGTAATCTGGAAAGAAGCATGTTCAAATTTGTACCTCTTCAGGAATTAAAATCCTAATAAGGGGTCATTCTATAAATCTGAAGGTATCATTAAAACACATAATTCAGAACAAATATGATGGGAAAGTTGTAAAAGACGTAGATGAAGTCAACGGTATCTTGAAAGACGAATTGGAACTTTCTGACTTCAAGAGATTATAACTTCGAAATAAATGCATGAAATACAAAAATTCGAATGCTATTTTATAAAGAAAAATCCAATACTTATATAATATGTAAAAACACATTGCTCAAATTATATCTCTGAAGTAATACAAATTTAGCCATTCTCCTTTGAATCATTATTTACGAGAGTTTCCACTCTAATGACCTCGATGACCTTCATTACAATTACCAAAAGTTTTCACAGGAAGGGAAAATAAAAAATTAGAGAGATTTAAATAAAATGCACACATATCTTTATGTCATAAAAGCAATGTATAGTATGAAAAGTATTAAATAAATATAATACTAAATCTTTCATTGAGTTAAGACTAAATACATTAAAAAAGTAAAAAAGGTCCAAGAATTAGAAAAAAATACCTCTTAGAATACCTCTTCTGTATCTTCCTTTTCTCTTTCAATCGCTATGTGCATGGCTCTTAAAAATCGACTTAGAGTACACTTTTTTGTTTTCAAATGAAAAGCATGAGCTAAAAATGGTATTTTTCTTAAAACTCGTCCACTTAAGTTCACGCTCTCTTGACTGAGCTCCATTAATTTAAGACTATTCTTTGTCTGAAATGTTTCCTCATAGCCCATCTTTTTTAAGCATGATAAATCATAAATTTCTTCTGGTTCCATTAGTTTTGTCTGGAAAAAGTGAAAATAGTATATTTGACAAAATAGGAAAATATATATATTTATTTACCCTCATTAATTCTTTAAGACAGGAAGTATAAATTTTGTATATAGCTTGATACGAAGGAGGTCCAATATATTGCTTCATATCTGATCTATCGACGAATGCTATGTCAATGGCCTCTGATAAATTGCTAGTTGTTAAAATTAAAATATTTGGATATCGTTTTATTTGGTCTAATTGCGTTAATAAGGCATTCACTACTCTTATGGAATCAACGGGTTCCGATCCGTTATTACAAGTCCTCCGGGTATGCGCCAGAGATTCTATCTCATCAATCAAGATACAAACTAATGCTTGCGGATTTTCTAAAAGACTTTTTATTTCATTGAATAATTTCATAACCAATTTACCACTCTGCAAATAGTAATACTTTTAATTTTATTATCTACTAATTAAAAGAATTTCCTTAATGAGTTATTGTAATATTACCTCTGAAAACCACTTTGAAAATAAACTATGGCTGTTTATCTCAACAAATTCGCCATGTGTAAATCTATTACCTAAACGAATAGCAGCCTTCTGAGCAAGGGCTTTACATAAACTAGTTTTTCCTGTACCTGGTGGCCCATGTAATAGTACCACTTTGTTCCAACTTATGATGTTAGTATTAATATTGTGATCTGCGAATATCATTGCTGTTTCCACAAAGTGAAGTAGCTAAAAAAGGAACAAAACATTTTCAAGTGTTATGAAAAATCGAGATAATTATAAGATATTCAACTAACGTTATCCTTTATGTTGGAATCAAAATAAAGGCTCTCCCATAAATAATGAAATTCTTGTGATGGTAATATCCAATGGGATGAGGCTGGAAGATTTTCTCCATCATTTTCCATTGTCTCTGTAGCTGCAGACTCTGTGGTTAACCTATATGTATGAAACTTTAGAGTAGCTCCTTGCACTTTCATGTGAGTTCTCTGTAACTATAAAATTCGTATTACTAACGTTCTTTGTGTATGCAATTAAATTTACTGTCAAATTTTTACCTCTCCATGACTGCAAGTGCATATTATAGAATCAATATGAGTCTGTAAAGTGGAGTTTGTCAGGTCTTTTCCATACATAATGGTATCTAAAGCAACATCCTCTAATGCATTTATTTCAGCATATACTAAATTCTCTATTTTTTCTATGGAAAGTGTGCTGAAAGTCAAATATTATTATTTATAATGGATTTAACATTCAAAATATAGCGCACAAAGTTTATAAAAGAATTATATTCCAATTGAAACATAAATTATCATAATCGTGAAAAAAAGAACTACGAGGGTGATACCTGTCGATATTTTGACAGATTTCCACGTGCAAAACATCGGCTCCTTCCATTTTATTTTAGCTTTTTACTTTTTGACACTTTCCCGACGTTTTAGGAATTGATTTAAAATCTTTTTAATACAGAGCTAAGATCTTAAGAAAAATACCAAACTGCATACTCCAGAACAATAAAAAATTCAAAATGTAATTTTGAACTGATTACGCAGGTGTTTCCAACCAATTGTCAAATATATAGTGATAGAAGAAAAAAGAGAGGAACGGAACAGAGAGAAAGTTTAAATCTGATTTTCAGCGAACGAATTTAACGTAAAGGCAAAGAAGAGAGAAAAAGTTTTATACACAGATCGCGCAACTCTTATGAAGGAAGATGTCATCGTTTTGATGTTACTAACTCCTTTATTAATATTATTAATATTGTTAATATTATTCCCTACCTAATATTTATTCTTTTATTGATATTAAATATAACATATTATTACTTCCTGCGCGCGCTTTTCGGAGTTTCGTAACAGCGCCGTAATGCGGAATCCTCCACCACCAAAAGTCCGATCAGTTGTCAGTCTTACGTCTTGCGTATAAGACTGTAAAGTGATATACTATACTTTCAATAAGTGCGATTCCTTTTCTCAATAGCAAAAATTTACTTTTGTCGTAGAGAATGAAGGCAATAAGGTGTCCTACTGATGAACTTAGCATTACAAATTGTGCTATAATCAATCCAGATGATTTCCCAGATGATGTCAGGTAAAGATATCATCCTATGATTAATTCATTGATTTTGTAGCTATAAGAACCAGTATAGATGATATGGTTTTTTGATCGATCCTACCAATTCGGTAAAATCGAATTGGTCAAAAAACCGTATCGTCTGATGTGACTGTTATAGGTACCAAATCAATGAATCGGCCCAATTACCGAGTTGGTAACGACCGAAAGCAGTGTTCACACGGTTCTGTACCTTCACCAAAAATCTAACTCTCACGCATATGCTTACTTCCTATTTTTGTTTGTTTATTTTGTTATTTACAGTCTGACAAAATGGACGTGAATATTTTCTCATTATGAATTTTTCATGGTTTTTCATTATGTCACAAAAAAAGGGTCAACGGAAGATATATTCTATTGAAAATGATATATATCAATTGGGTTCCTATCAAATTTTCATGTCTCAATTAAGAAGGGATGAAATAAAATTTTTTAATTATTTTTGTACATAAATATTTACTTTTGATGATCTGTTAAAAAGCATGGAAAAGATTTAACAAAACAGAACACAACTATGAGACTAAGCATTAGTTTAGAAGAAAAAATGATTGCATGGTTAAGACTAATTTTTAAATTGTTATCATTATATATAATCAAGTAGTCAGATTTAAATCCGTAATTGAATGATTGGATTCAATGATTGGACTTACAATTAAAACAAAGGTGATGTGTTATGTTGATGCAAGTTCTGATCTCTATAATTTATTCATTTATAAAATTTATTTGTTGATTCTCTAGAAGAGTATGGTAAAAAGTGTCTATATATTCATATATTTTCTTATTTTTCGTATTAAATTTATAACTTTGACTTGAAATTCTAAAGTTTCATTATTGTTGAATATATGTAATGATAACAAAAGACTTTTAAAAAATTAAATATGACGATTTTCTTCTTCATCTCTAGGAAAATTTATTTGCTTATCTATTAATTTTATCAAAATCTTCTTTTAACAAATTGTATATTTCTCACCATAATGCTTCTTTTAAATTTTTATCTTTATATGAATCTAATCTTTTATCCCATATAGCGGGCCTTTGTTCCACCAACGATATCATAAACTCCGCATTTATTTTCGCCATTTTCAACGATTCATACGCACTCTCCTCTATGACTCTTCTATAAGTACGATAAAGAAAATGTATCGGCCGATTCGGTTTTATTGCCGAATCACTTCATACATCGACAAAACCAAATGTCGAATGCGACCGAATCGGTGATTTCATCGTATACACGGATATGAAACATACGTAAGTATATGCTTCTAGACAAAAAACAATTGAGCCAGCAAATGATTGATTCATTATGGTTTGAACAAGCTGTTGTAGCAGTATAGTAGTAACTGTAGTAACAGCTATTACATATTATACTGAACCATTAATTCATTTGTTCGGGAGTTGAACATGCGGCGAAAATACAGAAATGTGTGAACGCTGCTTTCGGCTTATATATATATATATTTATATTTATATATATATTTATATATATAATATAAGGTTTTAAATAATTAAATCGACAAATAAGGCAATAAAAGAATAATAAAATTTATAATTTTAGTTTATTTAACAGATTATATGAAGTTCAACATAAATGTATCTTTTAGGCACATTGAAGTTACCACTGCACCAAATCATCACTTTGTATTTACTATAAAACGACACCATGAAGTACCCAGAGGAACTGTTGGATTTAGTTTACTTCAGAGGAAATGGGCCACTCTTTCCCTTAATCAGGAAATTGAAGTTCGGCCATATCATTTTAATCCTACTTCCAGTACAGAATGTTTATGCACTATTGTATTAGAAGCAGACTTTTTGCAAAAAAAATCGTATGTGCATTACATGAAAAATGCAAAGAAAATAGCATGTATAATAAAATTTGTAATGATATTTCAGGACTACTTTGGAACCATACAATACTGATGAAATGGCTAAAGATTTTCTGTTACAATTTTCGGGGCAGGCATTCACCGTGGGTCAACAACTGGTGTTTCAGTTCAAGGATAAAAGAATGCTTGGCCTCGTAGTTAAAAGTTTGGAAGCTGCTGATATATCTGCTATAAGTTCTGGACAAAATACAGTATCTAAAAAAACTCAAATGGGACGTTGTTTGGGCGATACTGTTATACAGTTTGAAAAGGCAGAAAATTCAAATGTAAACCTTATTGGCAAAGCAAAGGGGAAAGTTATTCGCCAATCAATTATCAATCCAGATTGGGACTTTCAAAAGATGGGAATTGGTGGACTGGATAATGAATTCAGTGCTATTTTCCGAAGAGCATTCGCGTCACGAGTTTTTCCGCCCGAAATTGTTACTCAACTGGGTTGTAAGCACGTAAAAGGGATTTTACTTTATGGTCCACCAGGTACAGGTAAAACGTTAATGGCAAGACAGATAGGAACAATGTTAAATGCTAGAGAACCCAAAATCGTCAATGGCCCTCAGATTTTGGATAAATATGTTGGAGAAAGTGAAGCTAATGTTAGACGATTATTTGCTGATGCTGAAGAAGAGGAGAAGAGGGTATGAAAATATTTTTAACCTTCGTTACGTGTTTTACACTGTTTTACAAACATAAATTATAAATATAAATTACATTGTTTAACAAATTTCAACTTTTTTCCGATTTTGTAACCTTTAGTAGGTAATTCTTGTAGACTTTTGTGTACTAGATATAAATCTGCAAACCATGTTTTCCTAGAATCCAAAGTTTTTAAAAAAATCAGTTATGAAAAAAATTGCACATTTTTAACTTTGGAGATGTTTCATGCTTTTTACAGTAACAGCTATCGAATTGCGGTTGGGATGAAAACATTCTTTAGGCTCACTTAAATAAAATTATGTGTATTATTATTGCATTATTATTGCATAAACATTTAAGTGTGTTGAAATAATGATCAAAGCGAAAAAGACCTCTCAAACACCATTTTTTGCTTACATTTTCCGATTTATTTAAAAAACTAAAGGTCTAGGAGAAAGTCTAATACGGGCATATTATAGAGCAGACATTTTCATTAAAGAAAGGATCAAGAAAAACTAGAAAATCTTTCTTGATTCCAATATGAAAACGAAACACGCAATGGCAACAGTGGTTACTGATAAATAAATTTTCATGTTTAGCTTGGACCAAATAGTGGATTACATATAATTATTTTTGATGAAATTGATGCTATTTGTAAATCTCGAGGGAGTGTTGCTGGAAATACAGGAGTTCATGATACTGTCGTAAATCAGTTGCTCGCAAAAATAGATGGTGTGGAGCAGTTAAATAATATTCTTGTTATTGGTATGACTAACAGACGAGATATGATTGATGAAGCTTTACTACGACCTGGTAGATTAGAGGTATTCTTCTTAATAATATTACATATTCTTTAAAGATAATGTTTGGAAAACCATTACCATTACTTAATCAAATAAAATTTATACATGCAGGTACAAATGGAAATCAGCTTGCCTGATGAACATGGAAGATTCCAAATACTTAATATTCACACATCTAGAATGAAAGATTATAAGAAGATATCACCAGATGTTGATTTAAGAGAACTAGCCACATTAACTAAAAATTTCAGTGGTGCAGAATTAGAAGGTCTAGTTAGAGCTGCACAAAGTACTGCTATGAATAGATTAATTAAAGCTTCTAGTAAAGTAGAAGTAGATCCTGCTGCAATGGAGAAACTTATGGTTTCTAGAACTGATTTTCTTCATGCTTTGGAACATGATGTTAAACCTGTAAGTAATTTAAAAGAAGTTCGAGTGTGATTAACAAAGAACTACAATGATTTGCTTTAACGACTTTACTTTATGTTACAGGCATTTGGCACAAGTGCAGAAAAATTAGATCATCTTCTTATACGTGGTATTATTAACTGGGGCAAACCAGTGGCAGAGATTTTATCAGATGGCAATTTATATATTCAAGAGGCACGCTCTGCCGAAGGTTCTGGTCTTGTGTCAGTTTTGTTAGAAGGACCTCCAAATAGTGGAAAAACAGCACTTGCTGCTCAAATAGCTAAAAATTCCGATTTTCCGTTTGTCAAAGTATGTACACCAGAAGATATGGTTGGTTTTACAGAATCTGCAAAATGTCTTTTAATTCGAAAGGTAAATATGAACTGAATATTTTCTAATTATAATATAGTAAATAATATAAAATATATGCTTTTTGTGTTTAGATATTCGACGATGCTTATCGTTCACAACTCAGTTGTATTCTAGTTGATAATATTGAGCGTTTGTTAGATTATGGTTCTATTGGTCCACGATATTCTAATTTGACTTTACAAGCGCTGTTAGTTTTACTGAAGAAACAACCACCGCGTGGTCGTAAATTATTAGTACTTTGTACTACAAGCCGCAGGTAAAATACTTAATGTTAATGTAACAATACTCCAAAATAGTAGTTATATATATTTTTATTAATATAATTACCATATCTTCTATAGACAAGTTTTAGAGGACATGGAAATGTTGTCAGCATTTAGTACAACTCTTCATGTACCTAATTTATCAACTCCTGACCATCTCTTAAGCGTTTTAGAAGAAATGGATCTATTTAATAAAAAAGAAATTGTATATTTACATGCCAAACTTCAAGGAAAACGGTATGTCTATTCGGAACAATTTAACAATATTAAGTTTTATTTAAATGTGTGAATATCGAAATCACGATTTGTATATTTTCTTTCAGAGTATTTATTGGTATAAAGAAGTTGCTATGCTTAATAGACATGGCACGTCAAGTGGAACCGAAATATAGAGTTCCAAAATTCTTATCAAAATTAGAAGAAGAAGGTGGATTGGAGTAATAAGTATCTAAAGTTGTAATTATTTATGTAGAAATGAATTAGATGTGATTTACGGACTAATATATAATACGTACGTAACAAAGAAATTTGCATTTATATACATACGAAATCTATATTACTTGAAAAAATCGAGTATAATTACGTGAGGTATATATGTATATGTCTTAGGAATACTTACGTAAAGCATTTTGTTTATAAATATGCAGATACTTTCTACTATGCTTTTAGTAGAAATTGCATTTTCTATTATTTTTTTTGAACGATTCTGCCAAACATACAGTATTCATAATTTTAGAATTATATAATTTTTATGTACCTTTTTGATAATAATTTGTTTTAAAGCAATTTCACTAATTTAAAAAATGTAAAATATAAAATGTAAAAAGACAAAGATATAATAGTTAAAAGAATTAAATTTTTTGTTAGATGGTAATAATACTAAATGTTCGCAATACATTATTATATAAATTTTTAATTATTGATCTTTTGTGTGAACTTTGAAAGTTTATGCTGCACTAGTTATATATGAAACTATATGTCATATATATGTAGAAATGAAATTTACACATATCTTTACAAAAGATAAACAGAAATGCTTCCCTTAGTTTTAATGTTATCATATTCTACCATAAAATTTATTCCATATTAATGCTACGTTTTTTAAACAATTTTTATAATAAGAAGTGTAATTGTTTATTAGCATTTATTACATGTATTATAAACATATATTTTTATGCCTCCATTTATAGGTAATGTATGTATATCCATACAATAATCTAATGTGTACTTATCACTACATCACAGTTTGCTGTAGTTCTAGTTGTAAATGTATCCATATGTTTTAGCATTATATATTTAGTAGCATCTACAGATTAATACCCCTTTAAAGTGAACAAAACCATTCCAAGAAATATTTATATGCAAATATTTACTTTGCTTGCAATTGATAAGAAATATATGAAAAATAGATGGATACGTATTTCCTATAAATTAAAGATAAATGAAAATTAGCTTTATTTTAGAGAAATTAGTATGTAAATCTGAAATTTCCCTGCATATGATACATAAATAATTTATTTTGTGTAAATTATTTAAATAATTCATTTTATGGCAATTTATTTGTACAGTAAAAATGTATTATTGATAATTTCATCTGATTATAATAATTTCAATAATTTGATATACATACATATAATTAAATTGTCTATAAAAAAATCTGTATATTAACATCAAATGTATTATTATGCCTGATAAATATCTAATATGAATCATATTTATGTTAACATATTGCAATAATAATATATATAAATTTATGACATATGTAATATATGTAAAAGTTAAATAAAATCTAGAGTACAGTGATGAAAAATGTTATTAATGTTATCATTTCCTACAATTTACATAATTTAATCACGTATACATACAAAATATTTATCTATTTTATTTCCACAGTTTTTATATAAATATGGTTATATTACAATTAAAAGTTACAAAGTAATTAAATTAATATATATAATCGTGTGCAATAATTTTTAAGTTTTATACTAATTGAATCTTAAATATGTATACATATGTAAGTACATATCAATATTACCTGTAATAATTTTTCATGCAGGCTTTTAGAAGTTCTGTGACAGGCTCGTTATGAGGTTACTGAGGAAATAAAAATTAAAATATATCATAATGATGGCATCTCCCACCATCAAATATTTTAAATTTGGAAATAAAAATAAATTAAACTAAACTAAACTAAACTAAATTCAAAGTTTAATGTATTAATAAAACGTTAATATCAATATTAATTTTTAATATTAATAAAAAAATATTCAATGTATTATGCCATATTGCATAATCATTTTCTTTAGTAAATTTATTTATATGAATTTTTAATTTTTGAAGAATTAATTGCATAAAAAATATCCACATGTCTTTCCAAATGTGTATTTTTCTAAATGAAAGAATTTCATTTTTATTGGGTTAGCAACTAAGTGATTGCGTATATTAAATAAGAAGGAAAATTCAAAATTCTTCCTTAAAAATGTAACTTTATTCAATTAGATATTGCCCGTCTTTTTCGATGACCTTTTGCCATCTTTCAGGCAGGGTCATAATTCCATGTTCATAAAACTTCTGACTTTTGTTAGCAAAAAACTGAATTAAATGTGATTTTACATCATCAGCGTCATTAAAAGTTTTACCATTTAAGGAGTTCTGCATGGTACGAAATAAATGGTAATCCGAAGGCGTAAGATCAGGGCTATATGGTGGATGTGACAACACATCCCAACCTAGTTCCAATAATTTTTGGTGAGTGACCAAAGATGTGTAGGATTTTGAATTATCATGCTGGAAAACAACACCCTTACAATCTTCCAATTCTGGTCGCTTTTCTTGAAGTGCATCGCTCAGTTTGGCGAGTTGCGGAACGTACACGTTTGAATTAATCATTTGGTTCCCTGGTAAAAGTTCAAAGTACAGAATTCCTTTATAATCCCACCAAACTGACAGCATAATCTTTTTTTGGTGAATCTCAGCTTTTGGTGTCGCCTGAACTGTATAAACTATCGACCTTTCGTCGCCAATAATCAGTCGTTTCAAAAATGAAACAATTTCGTTGCGTTTCAGAAGCGAGTCGCAGATGCGAATGCGTTGTTTCAAATGAATTTCGTCAAGCTGATAAGGGACCCATACATCGAGTTTCTTGACATAGCCAAGCTGTTTTATTCTTTTTTGAATACATGTATGCGATACATTGAGCTTCTCTGCAATCTCACGTATTGTGCTATAACGATCTGAATCGATAATAGCCATGATATGGGTCTCGTCAACTCCAACCGGACGACCAGATCGTTGAGCATTTTTCACTGAAAAATCACCAGAACGAAATTTGGCAAACCAGTTTTGACACTGCCTTTCTTTCAAAGCTTCATTCCCATATAGGGCATATAACTTCTTGTGTGCTTGCGATGCGTTTTTGCCTTTTCGGAAATAGTACAATAAAATATGTCTGAAATGCGTGTCTTGTTCTTCCATTTTTAAATTGGGATAAAAACGAAACTAAATAATTAATCGATACAATTTTTTTATTAAATTAAAACTGAAAGTCCAAAGAACAAGAAAACAATATAGTTTGGGTGCATTGAACACGCTGACAAAACAAAAGAATGTGCTAAGACCACCTATTGATAAAATCCGCAATCACTTAGTTGCCATCAATAAATGGTATCTTCACAATTTCTTAAGTTGGCAATATCTACATGTGTCTAATTAAATAAATTCAAAACATATATATTATAACTTATATATTATTCTAAGAAGTTAAGCACTTTTTGTTTATTCCATGACTATAATTCTTTTTGCTTCAAAAATTCAAGTGAAAATAAGCCAAAATGATTTTTAGAATCAAACTGTTTTACTATTGGTTCTTCTTGCGCGCGAAATAATTCTGCGTACTGAAATGCGCACTGGAAATGTAACGGTTGACCGTGGTTGAGTCGTTGCTCGATACGTATCATTCAATATTAAAACTTACTGGTAATATATTCTTATGGTTTAATTTACTTTCCATTTTAATTTAAAAAATTTGATATACTTCAATAATGTTTCTCTATATACATATTATATGATATAGTATATATTTCATAATTTTCTTTATGTATTTGAACAGAGTATAGATGTAAAGGGAATTATTAATTTATTTATATATAATTTATAGATTCATTCATTGATTATGTAAAGTTTAACGAAATGAACAAAAATAAAGTTAAATGAAAAGTAACAATTTGAAATTATAAACTTTATACTTCTCATTTACATAGCTATACTCTTAATGATGGACAATGAATAATATTATTATAATCAATTATATTGATGAATATATGTATATATGTTATAAGTATGTTAATAAAAATATGTATTTCTCAGGTAATTAAAGCCATCATGGACTGGTTCTGCTGTTTCAACAAATAAGGAGGAATAGCATTGCATATTACAAAAGTAATTTTATTTTATCTATTTTATTCGATATATTTTTGAATACATAATGAGTATACATGAATTTAAGATTTTAAATATTCTATTTACAAAACACATAAAGTCTTTTATTAATGGAAAAATATGTATACATATATTTTCGAATACTTTTTCAAAATTCTGTCAATCTGTAAACTAAAACGTTTAAAATTAGGAAAAGAATTCAACAAGTACTGTAGTTACAGTATACTTGGTTCAAAGCCAACTAACATTAATTAAAATAACATTACAGAAGATATTCAAACGCTCAAAGATGAGCAATGTTTACATTGAATATTCAAGATGAACATTTTGTTCAATAAATTCAGTAGATTGAGAAAATAAGATACACGATAATTCACTCTATATTTCTTCATAACATTGATGAAAGCTATTTAGAAAATCAGAACAGTAATTTGAGACAGATATATATTAAAATTTTTACAAATATATCTAAAATTATTTATAAATTAAAGAACAGACTTCAGACTTACTTTTTCACAATTTATATTAATTTATCACAGATACTAAATGTAATAAATTACTTGTTAATTTAATAAAGGTATGGTTCATCAACCCGTTCATTAATCATAAATATTTTGTAAAGTTATTTTTTCCTAATTTATGCGAATTTTTTTTATAAATATTAAAGACAGAAAATTAGATTTTCATATTTATAAATTAATAATTCTGAATGTGTTGGAATGATTGAAAGGGAGAGGGTTAATTGTTATCTATATAAAACAGATCAAATATTTATATGCAATAAATTTATGAGAAAGGTTTCTTTATTAATTAGAATATATATTTTTTAATTTCTTTTTACATTATGATAAAAGTTACTATTAGTAGTCATAAAATTTTGAATTATAAATCAACAGACATTAATAAAATCTAATAAATACATAATTATATATTTACAGAGCTGTCCATGGAATTCTTACAAACTATATTAACACATTTATAATTGATAATTTGTGGGAAAGATCAACTACTGGGAGAGAAAGAAATCAAGTAAGACATTGGGTTGTTGCATGTGAAATGGCTAATATTTTACAAAAATAATATTGTTTTATGATGGCCAAGATGTATTCAATCTATTACGTCATATTCTAATTAATTCTACTTTTAATAAATCAAAAGTTTTATTAACAATTCATCTGCAATACCTATCCATTTGTTAACTATTGATATGTTATTATTGCATTTATAACTGTTTTTTGAATTGTATTTTATATATTTATATATTTTATGTTTTTATGCAGTTATATATTATATAATTGTTATATAATTAGGTATTTGTATGCGACCGATTATTGTCGCGAAGATTGTATAGATTAATATTTAATAAGTGGAAGCTGGCGCCTAAAAGTTTTTATATGAATCTGATATGATAATGAATTCTAATGAACATTGACTACCAAGAGATTAACCATCCATTAAAACCGTGTGGCTTTTCAGCTTGTTATGCAAGTACTTATAATATAATAATACAACAAAACTAGCAAAACATTTAAAAAGAAAGAGTAAAATAAAAGAAAATAAAACAAAAAGAAACCAAAAAAAAAAAGAAAGCGATAAAAAGAAAATAAAACAAGAAAAGACGTAACCGTGGAAAAAAGACACAAGCGAACACTTCGAACGCGTTGGGAAAATTGTTATCTGTAAGTCTTGAATCGTGTTAGCGCAAAAAATCAAACATATGCAAATCGCTTGCCGATAAAAACATTTGACTTATCCCGCCACCCACGTGTATCTGTTTACAGCTAGTGACTTCACACATTGGACGAATGGATACAAGCTAATATGGCGTCAAATTAACGTGTAAAATACGCTAAAAATTCTTGGTTTTATATACATATAACTTTTGAACCAATTGATTTTTAAACTCAAAACTTATATTTTTGGATTCTATTTGTCGAATATTATCGGAATATATAAAAAAAGTCAATAATTTTTGGTTTCTCAAAGTAAATTTCAATCGACAACTCAATGTAGTGGCTACAAAAAGTATTTGAACATACCCTTATTTTTCAATGAAATATTTTTTTATCATATTTTACATTTTATTCCGATAGTATCAAATTTTTGTAGACTATTTTACATATACTATTAAATGATACAAAATTTAATATACCTGGATCTAATTAATATGTAAATATAAAAATGAATACAATGGTGTAGAAATGCTTTTTGTAGCCATTATAATTCAGATAAGTATGGTGGAGGAATGTAAGGATATAATATGGATTCTGAACACCGTAAAGTTCACATTGATGTAGGGCACAAAAGATCATAGTATATTATTTGATATTTTGAGATTTATTTAATATAGTAAACATGGAACATAAATAAGATATTTAAAAAACTGAACTTGAAAAATTATATGGAAATTAAAATTTTTATATAATATACAATTGTGGTTTCAGCTGGAGAGATATAAGGTAGAAAGAATTAGTAAAGCTCAAGGTTCGAGCATAGTCAAATGGATGAAATATCCGATGAGGAATCTTTCCGTAATGACAAATCTATGGAACATAGAAAATCTAATGTAAGAATAGGAATTTAAATCTATTTTGTTGTTTGTGAACATCAAAGCACTAATTCCATTGATTATAGCCACATGAAGGAGTTTCTTCAAAAGATGTGACACAAAGCAGTGTCAGTATGAGCGAAGGAGAAGCAGATGGGGATTTAGAAGGTCTTGCAGGAAGGGTGGTTCAATTAGAAGAGTTGTTGCAAGGGAAAGAAGCCATAGTCGAAGCTTTAAATGCGGAAATTGATCACTTGAGAGCAGAGGCCTCATCTCCAAACTCTTCACAAAGCCAGAGTAGTAGTATACACAGCAGAGATGTCATGTCTTTGTATCATATAAAAGTATGTAAAATCTTTTTTTTTGTTGACATAGTATATATAGATAGTCATGTGTTATTTTCAATCAAATAGCTACAAGAGTTTGAAAAAGCAGTGAATCAAAGAGATAACCTAATAGAAGATCTAATGTGGTCTCTGCAGCATGCTTTGTCTGTAAGAGATAATCTTGCTAGTCAATTGAACTCCATAAATGCTATGGAAATACCTTGTAAAGATAGTGATAAGAATAAGTGCTTGGAAGAAAAGGTAAGAAAATTATATTTTTTATTACCACAAAATAAAGAGATTTTTATTAGAAAATTGATTGTTTCTAGATTGATACTTTAGAAAAGACTGTAAGCGATCAAAGGTCAATAATAGAAAAATTAAATAGCCAGATGACCCAAAATCAAGAATATGTACAGACACTGGAAATGGAGAAAGAAACTCGAACAGCTGAGATTAACGATTATAAGTTGCAGATTAATAATTTGAACGAACAAATTCGTCTAAATGCTGCTGACAAAAATTTAAACATCGCTGAGACTTTAGAGCAACAGAAACAGTATGAAGTGCGTGTAGATAAGATAAAACAAGATATGCAACATATATTAAAAAAATTTACAACTGAGATGAATATAAATACTGCACGTCATCAACAGGAATTAAAAGAGCAAGCTGCAAAGTATGAGAAAGAGGTAATGAATATCCAAAAAGAATATGAAGAACATCTAAAGCAATTGAAAGAAGAAAATAAGACTATGGCTGATCGCTTGAACAAGGAACTGCCAGATCTGGAGACTCGACATGCCAAAGAACTCTCCATATTTCAAACGCAGTTAGCTCACTATAAGAAAACTGTGGAAACTCTGAAACTCGAGTTAATGAATCGTTCTGAATCCCAACAAACTGCCCAAGCTGAATTGAACGAACATAAATCAAAGTTCAATGAGTTTAGAGTGCAGGCAGAAAAAATTACACGCATTCAAAATCTAGATCATCAAAAGGAAAAAGAGATGCTACACGAACAGATTAAGTTGCATAAACTTCAGTTGGAGGAAGTCACTTCGAAGTATATAGCAGCGACTGCGGTTCTGGAATCGAAGGAAAGCATTGAACGTTCCTTGGAACAAGCCTTAACAAATGCTGCTGTGTTGAAAGAAGAGAACGAAAGTCTAAAATTTAAGCTCGATGACCTGTCGTCGAGATACTCGACAGCGCAATCGTTAATAGAAAATAGTCAGTCTCATGAAAGATCTTTAAGCAACAAAATCTATGATTTAGAGAAATCATTGTCCAGGCTTAGTGGTATAAATGTGAGTACTCTAAGCGAATTGAACGAAACTACGTATCAGACTTTTGACGAAGTGGCGATTCAATATCAGTTGACAAAACAAAAGCTTGAGGAAAAAGCAGAATTCGAGAAACTTTTAATTTGTAAGATTGAAGGTCTTGAAGAGGATGTTCGTAAATCAAAAGAAGAGTTAGAACAAGCAAATCTTACCAAGAAATCATATGAGAAACAGCTTAAGGATATGAAGAATGTGTGTGACAAATACAAATCTGAGCTGAGTTCCTTGAAGAAGAACAGTTTGGATGGCCAGAATATCCTGCCATTAGCAGAAGAAAGTAAATCATCTAGTCAAAGTATGAAAGATACCATCAGTGATCTGCTGCATAAAACTGAAGAGGATCAACAGGAAATCAAGAAGCTTAAAATGACTCTTGAGCTGAAAGAGACAGAACTTGCAGAATCCATAAAAAAAATGTATAATCTGTCAGACATGTTGAAGAAATCTGAGGAAGAGCGTGAACAACTGAAGACTGGACTAGCGACAGCATGGGCACAGTGTGCAGAGGTAGAGGAAAAATTGAATCAAACGTTAGCTTTAAGCGATAGTAAACTTGATGTTTCATTGTCATCATCCAATTATAACAGTGCCTTAATGAAACAATTTAAGCTGGATAGGATTGCTAATAATTCTGTAGATACAACACACGATAAAAGCATAGATATAAATAGAACTCTTGATGAGAAAACCGAAGATCCTAATACTAGTAACAGAACAGCATCGCTACAAGAAAAATTAATGCTTGTACTGGAAGAAAATAAACGGTTGCTGAAAGAAGTAGAACGTTTAATGAGTCAACAGGCAGACTATGAAGAAATGAAAAACAAAATGGATCACTACATTAATCTTTCAGAAAACCTTACCATAGAAAAGGAACATAAGAATGAAGAAAATAAAGCTTTGAAAAAGAAGTTAGAGAATATGCATTCACTACAAGATTCCGTAAATCAATTAACATTAGAGAAGGAGACTTTACGTAAAGAAATTGAAGCACTGATTCATGTTCATAACGAGCAGATAAACGCTATAAAAACCGAAACTACATCTGAAATTAGAAAAGTACAATCATTAATGTTGAGCACAAAAGGAGGCACAACAGAGTTAAACGATCTCAAAACCGAACTGGAAATGCGACACGCGAAGGAAATGGAAGAACTGCGTATGTATTTCGAACAAAAATGTTTGCTGATGGAGAAACAATATTCCGAGGAAATATTTAGTCAGCAGTCAAAAAAGATGTCAGACAATGATAGTGAAATTGCTGACATAACTGAAGGCTTATATTTCGGAGGTGCTGGCGATTGTTTGAACGTTTCGAATATCTCTGAGCATAGTTCAAGACTTGGTTCTCCAATAAAGGATGAGCAATCTAAGCATACCAGCCAAAATTTTAATAGTTATAAGTCTGAACTAGAGTATGAAATAAATATCAAAACTTTGCAACAAGAATTGCAAAACAGAATAATAGAGTTGCAGGAAGTGAAATTGCAATGTGAGAAATCTTTAGAAGAACAGAAAAATATCTATGAAAGACAGCTATACAATAACAAGGACAAAGAAAAACGCGAGTTATTGAAAAATATGGCAAATCAGGTAAGCAAGATGACTTGATCGTTTTATGAACTTCTTATTTGTGTATTTAATGCATTTCGTTTATCCTATTTTTTGTGTTAAATGTTGAATATCTTTTTGTGCAATATAATCGCTTCTCCTTCTTCTTCAAGAATATGTGTTACATGCTAATAAAAATTGATTTCTTTCATTCACTTTGCTGTACATTAGACTGCACTTTTTAAATTTGGTATGTCTTACTTTAATCTTTCAATAGTATGTTTTTTATGTTATTCTTTTCTATAATTGTATTTATTTTCGATGAAACGCATGATTCTTTAATTTATTTAAATGAAGCCTGTATTTTTTTAATAATTTTGTTCTTGTCAAAAAACCATTGTTTAGTTCTGAAAGCATTTTTAGAATAGTTTCCAATTACTAAAGGTCACAGATTATAAATTGTAAAGCAAAGTCGTTAGCTCGAACTGAGTACAATTATGATGTATTGTTTCTCTTGTAACTAACATGTTATTGTGTGACCACATATGTATGCATGCAGCATTGTCAAACAGAATGGGATGCGGGTGCGTTGGAAAACGGTGAATTAACGCAACTACGAGCGGCCTACAACCATCAGTTGGAAGAACAGATAGCACTAGCTAAGTTGGATATTGTCAATGCGCTCCAAGAACAAATTCAGGTAGTTTTAGATTTAGCCACACCAATTTACACGCTAATATCCTGCAAAAAATTGATTCGAATATATCCAAGACAAATGTAGTTTCCCATTGATATATTCACTTTCAATTTATCACTTTCATATCATTGTAATTTAATCAATAGGCACTTTTAATGGTCGAGTCGGATGTAGAAGACAATTGGCCAGCAGAATTGTTGGAATTACGAGACAAACTGACTGGTAATGCAAAGAAGGAGATGCAACTACTTAAAGAAACCCATACTGAGGAATTGCAACGTTTAAAAGAAGAGCATTCTCGAACTGTAGCTAGAATGATCGATCGTCATCAAGGAGAACTTAATAAAATTAAGTCAGAATGTGTTCAGAATTATGGTGAAAAAGGAGATCTTGATAAAGGCGTAGTAACAGATAATCAAATTCTTGAAGAAAGGTATTTACATTTCGAAAAAATTAAAAATCGTCATTATTTTTTATTTATAAAAATTTTGTGTTAAACAGGAATACCTTAAGTAAAACGTGCGTAACTCTTAAAACGTTGATCGAAGAACTGATAAAGTATTTTAGTATTTGTGAAGAGGAAGTTAATAATACTTTTATTACCAAAGTTATTAAGAGTCAATTATTTGATAGCGTCACTAATGAAAAAGCCATGCAAATTGATAAAACTGATGGATTGAAATTCAACGAATCAAGAGAGAACCAAGAGACTAGCTTATTGAACTCTTCTAAAATGAAGATACAAAGGATCCACTTTGCTCCAAAAACTACCGAGATAGTTTCAATAATAAATAGCAATGCCGAAACTTTACCAACTATTCTGGAAGAAGATGAGTGCATAACAGAAAAATTAAAGCAAGAATTGAACAACTGCATACATCGCTTGAAATCTGAAAGCGCTGAAATTCTTAGCACTTCTTTATCCACAAGAGAACGGAGACATAGCTCGCCTTTGAAAGATACTCTTTGGTTAAATAAAATGAATGAAGAACTGAATTTGAAACTTCATCATGCTGATGCTCTAGTCATCGGCTATCAAGAAGAGATTGGTCATCTGAAAATGACCATTTTAGATCTTCAAAGAAAGCTAATTAATGCAGAGAATAAAAAAGAAACAATCACAGAAGGTTATGGGGAAAATTATGACTTAGGTACTGACATTACTTTGCAAGATTTCTCACAATTGCAAGAAAAAGGTATGAATTCTTTTGAGGTATGCACATTGAACTTTTCAGTGGATATCTTTTGAAATTATGTTTTATTTTTCAGTGAGACATGTATTATCAAATGGAGGAGGAGATTGCACAGAATTGTTGCAACTGATAGATGAACAATCTAGACTGATTGAAAAATTGATGGAAGAGGCAAAAAGGGAAAAGGAAGATTTGCAGCAACAGGTAAACTGCAACTTCTTCTTATAAAGGATGCACCGATTGCATGTATTTTCATTATATAGAGTTGGTATGCTACATACAAAACAATTGTGGTGTATTGCATATTGAAGACGAGTTTTGTATTTGGTAGTCCATTATTTTATCTGTATCTACGAGCTTAGTTATTCATACATTGCACAAGACATTCTTTTTTTGTTTTTGAACTCATAATGAACAGTCTCATTATCCATGCATCAATATTTAACTTTTAATAGATTCGATTATCATTTGACAAGTATTTCAATCGATAGATGATCTTATGTTCAGAAATTGATAGAAAAAAATTTACGATAAAAATGTATGAAATAAAAGAGAAAGAAAGGAAAGAAAAAAGATAAACGACCGGTAAAAATGTATAGCTCCGTGATGCAGCTTTTTAGAAAGATTGATTGGCGTTCTGTTATCTTGCCAGCAGGTGCCTTTAGAACCTACTCCTACCCCATACATTCACAGGGTTTGCCGCCGAAAGGTAAATTATAGAATTACTAATACTATTATAAAAAGCTGTTCCGTAAGTTAACTTTAACCGCAAACCGAGCAATATTTAACAATAAATTGACAAGAACGCTATGGACTCTCTCAATTCTGATGAAATGGTTTATCACAAGAATCTACTAAATTTCATGCCATCATTAAAAATAATAATTTCCTAATGATTAATCAAGGCATGTGTTACATTAAAAGTATGTTTATTGCTATTAATCTCTTGTATGCATGCTATTAATATTGTAAATTAACTCTTCCTTATCCTCCCTGGTTGCGTTATTAATTTAATAACAAAGAATACATTTGAAGAAAGTTGACGAGCATTTTTCATGAGTATTTCAGAACACTTTATTTTTGTTGCTATTTATTTTGCACAAAGGCATTCGTTTTTAGTTTTATTTTTGATTACGATTGATTAAATGTGTGTTGATATAAATAATATTAAAGTTTATAACTCATGTAGCTGTTGAAGTGTACATTTTATTGATTATTTTTATTCAAATTTTTTACTTTCTGCTTTTTAAATGTTCAATTTTATTGATATTAACTGAAAAAAAATATGTGTAGATTGAGGCAGCAGATAAGCAATTAAAAGCAACTCGCAGATTTCTGGATGAGCAAGCAAGCGAAAGAGAAGCTGAGAGAGATGAAGCAGCAAAACAAGTGTATGTTCTGCAGGAACAGCTTAAAGAACGTGAACGAGAAAAGGAACGAGATCAACGCATAACATCTGAGGTGAGTCCTTGGGCATTATATTCATACTATTTAACAATACAATAATCTGATATAAACAATTTACGATTCTAATTGAAATATTCATTCGCACCCAAAACATCTGCTTTTTTTGATACTTTATATGGTGCGGACTAAATAATACATTTTAATCAAGTTCAGAAATTTCTTAAAATGATTATTTCTATCTGTCTTGGATTGGGATTTTTTAATGATCTTTACTGATCTCATATAAATTGATCAAACTAATAGATAACTTTTGGGATATCATAACTGAGTTCATTTTTTATGGTCTGCTATATTGTCAGCTATATTATGAAGTAATTAGGCAGCTTATAACACGCATTATCACTAACCTATTAACACGAGTTTTCCTGCACTCTGGTTTTGGTTTCTGTTTGTCGCACAAAGCAGTCTACACTATCACCCGAAGCAACGTCAGACGTCCCTGTGCTTCAAGCATCTGACATCGGTGCAGTTGTGAGTGGTCATTTACTTATAAGAATTAATACATTTAATAATATTTCAGATCCAGGCTCTACTAAGTACAAAGTATACATTTCATTTTAATAAAAATTAAGATGTTATGCATGTAACTTTTATTTTGTCACTTTGACAAATATTTTTTGTGTGCTTTACATATTGGTGATGTTTTCCAGCAGTTAGTTTATGGTTGTGGTAATGGAATAAACTCAGCAATTGCGAAGTTTCATTAAAAAGTCGAATGCAATGTAGGTGGAGGTTTTAGAGTCTCAGATGAGAGAGATGTCCTCTCTTATGTCTGACACAGAGGCCAGAAAATCCGAAACCGAGAGTGAACTGAAAGCAGCTATCGACAAGATTTGGGTACTTAGAGAAATCATCACAGACTTGGAACAACAACTACAGATCAAAACCGAGAAGGAAGAATCTCTTCAATTACAAATCAATCAATTAGAAACTGTGATTGCTGCGCAGACTAAGAACCAGCATGAGTTGGTCCAAGAACTGGATGCTGTTAAGATGGGTAGTGAAAGCAAGCAACTAAATGAACATATTATTCACTTACAGGTAAATTTTAGTGAAATACTTAATTTTGTTAGAACATACATTTTTAAAAATACGATTTTGTAGGAGGAATTAAGAAAACACAAGTTAAGTTCTGAACAATTCAACGTGAATTCTGCGGCATTGAAGCAAATGAAAACAGAACTTCGCGATATGCAGAATCAGTTAACTAAAAGAATCAGAGAACTGGAATCTGCGCACATGTGCAGTTCCAATTTGAGTTTGAGTCAACCAAGCGAAGATGTCTCTATCAGAGAGCAAATAGATGCTTCGCGGTGCCCTACTCCCGATGATCCTACTGCACCTCCAATGTTACCTCTTGACCAGTTACTTAAACTTAAGGAGAAAATGTTGAAACATGCCAGAGCTGAGGAAGTGGCACTAAAAAGAATCAAAGATTTAGAATTGCAAGTTGCTGCTTTCAAAAACCAGAACGAGGAATTACAAGCAGAGCAGGAAATTCTTCAGCAAACCACTTCTGAGCAGTTGTTTCAAATAGAAGCAATGCGTGGTAGATTGGAGCAACACAAGCAAAGTGCTCCATTTGCTCAGAGACAGGCTACATCACGCTTAGAACTACAACTTCATGAAGCTAATGCCAAGTTTCAATCTTTAGAACGAACCATTGCTGACAAAGATTTAGAATTAAAGGACATGAAGAATCAATTAGATAGAATTAATCAATTATTACAAGAGAAGGAAGCAGAGATTGCAAATGTGGTGCAAGTAGAAAGTGCTACTATTCAGAAGTTGAAAGAGCACGTAGAAATTATTGAAGAAGAGAAAAAGATTCTCCAGGCAAAAGTTGGTGTTCAAGAGCATGCACAGTTAGAATTACCGAGACTAATAGACAGTATGTTAGCAGATAAGAACGAGGAGATAGATCACCTGAAGGAACAGTTATCCAAAAAAGAAAAGCAACTTGAGATATATTCTTCACTGAATCTGGACGAAACACAATTAAGAGAGTTGGTACGACAGACAGAAGCAAAGAATAGTGCACGTACATTGAGCGATATTCTATCAATTCACTCGGAATGCGAAGAAACTACGGAAGCCATCAGAGGAGCCAATACGACACAAAACTTACCTAACGTATCTGCTTTCAAAGTTCCTACTTCACCTGTTCCAAAAAGTATAGATAATTCAACTGTACCTATAATGGACAACACTAAGATAATTCAGGTTCCTCTTCTAGACCTTGGATCACAAAGTCTATCAGCAAATTCCAGTCAACAATCTAGAATCTTAGACTTGCTGCACAGTGGCCTGGAGTCGAAATCTTTCACGTCGGAAAACAATAATTCTAGCGACAGAACTGACCACGCTACCCAGTCAACAAAACAGTGTACTCAAACACAAGAATTACCACGAAGAGAACGTGCTGATGAGAGAAGTGACGACAGTAGTAGTAATAGATCTTATGTTCCTTCAATGAAATACACTCAGACGTCTATCAATGAGACATTGAAAGAGGTGGAGAACTTGGAAGTTCAATTACAGGCAGTGAGAGAGGAATTAGATATGAAATCAGCAATTTTGACTAAAAGAGAAGATGATTTAATAGCTCTGCAGAAACTTTACGACGAGTTGCAAATGGAATTTAAAAATGTTGTGGAGACACTATCCAAAGATAAGTGTTTCTATCAGAATCAATATGAATTGTCACGAGTATCAGAGAATAAAATAAAAAAAGATCTTCAGGAAATAGAAAATATTTTAAAATTGAGTAAAGAAGAAATGCAGGACCACAAAAATAAGATACAAATGAACGAAAAAGTTATAATAGAATTGAATTTAGAGAATAATAAGTTAAAAAAGGATATCGAAGAGAAGGAACAAGAATTAGGACAGACACGGGAATATACTATACTCCTCCAGGAACAGACAAAGGAGTTACAGAAATTCAGAGATGTAATTCTCGAAAAAGATATCACTATCGAAACTATCCAAACCCGCAATATTGAGATCGAAAATGAAAATAAACAGTTGTACGAATTCAAAACAAAGTACCAGTCTACCAAACAAGAATTATTAGAATGTCAGAATGAGATTCAAAGACTGACCGAAGGTCTAAACAACAGGGATCAGGTCATTAGAAGATTGGAAGAAATGGCTAGACGCACCAGCTTCTCAGGAACATCCTCACCTTCTAACGAAAAGGATCAAGAAATCCATCACCTGCAGGAATACTTAAAAGAAAAAGATAAAGTGATTAGACAAATGAGTGACGATAGCAAAAGTCTGCACAAGGCTTTGGAAGCTATACAGAATAAGATGAAGGAATCTGGAAATGTTGTGGAATTGAGAAAGAAGTTGAAGGATGAAAGAAAGATAAATGCTGAACTGAGGAATATGGTGGATAATCTAAACAAAGATTTGTCTGACCTAAAGTTACCTGCACGTAAGTATTTCTTTATATAAATTAAAAATATAGTTTTATTACAATAATTATTTATTGTATAAATTTGCAGAACGATTGCAAGATGATATCGACATCGAAGACATGGTGCAAAGAGAGCTAAATTTATCAGCACACTTAGATAGAAAGATTATGAACGCCATAGAAAACGATGACGAGGATAAGAAAAAGACAGAAAGACAAACTCCTTATCAGGACTTCCAAGAAGCAAAATATATAGAACTAAAATTAAAACTGAGTCAAGCTAATAAAATCAATGAAGAATTGAAGAAGCTGAAAGATGATTTGGAGATAGAAACAGAAATGCTCAAGTGCCAGATAACAGAATACGAAGGTCGAATTTTCCAACTAAAGTCAGATTTAACAGAGAAATCAAAGAAAGTAGCGAAACTAGATGAAGAATTATCTTCAGAGAAGAATTTGATGAGAAAATTAAAGATTCAGATTGAAAAGGAGCATAGGGCAATGCAAGTTGGTTGTTCAGAATTAATAGAGACCCTCCAGAGTAAGTTGAAGGATTCTTTGGACAATGAGGTGAAGCTTAAAAATGAATTGTCCCTGCTACGAGATGAGCATAAGAATTTAGAGATTCAACTGAGTTTGATGAAAGACCATGTACAATCCCAGAAAGTCGATGATTTATCAAAATTAACAGATTTAGAAGCTGAAAGGAAGAAATATCTGTCATTAATGGAAAACTTTGAAAAAGAAGGAAGGGAAAACACAGAGCTGAAGGACACTTTGAGGAAATTACAGATGGAGAAGAATCATTTTGAGAAGCAACTAGAAGTGGAAGTGGAGAAAAATGAGAACTTAATAAGTAATCTGGTTTTGGTAAAGGGGACTAATGATCACTTGCAAACTGATCTCAGGCGTACCAAAGAAGAACTAAAAGCAAAACAAGAAGAAGGCGAATGGTTACAGAAGAGGATTAAAACCATGTCTGATGCGGAAACTAAGAGACAAGAACAAAAGATCAGTGAACATAGTGAGCTCAAGGCTTTGAGGAGAGAAATCAATAATGCTAGAGATGTCATAGTTAGTATAAGAATATATTAATTTATAACGACTAGTTTTTATGATTCTTTTTTCACGTGATTAATTTTTCGATAGATGGATTTGGAGGCTGACATGAAACAGTCAAAGAGAGAATTAACGGAATCTCTAGAACGGGAGATGAAGCTAGCTGAGACTTTTAAAGAAAGGGAAACTGATCTACTTAAAAAGTTATCGGCCGTCAAAGATGAGGAGAAGAACTCTAGGGATGTGATTGCTGAGTTACAACAAGAAGTAAAAGCATGTACAAAAAGAGAATTGGAGCTCACGAAGGAACTGAAGAGCAGATTTACAAACGAGAATATGCCTACAAAATTCATGCAAAAAATAAATGTAATGAACTTAATATTTCCTTACTTCTAGTAATAAACTCCTAGTTATCTTATGAATTGTTGTATCTTATAACTGATATTATGGTTTATAGGATCTCAGTGAAGTTAATGAAAAATACATGACAGAAAAGACTGTACTTCAAGAGAAGTTGATAAAATCAAGAGAAGAGAAGGAACAATTGAACCAACGAATTAAATTACTCGAAGATCAAATCAAACGAAACAAGGGACCTCAAGTTCCAAATGTTAGAATCCCAGAAATAGAAAAGGTAATTTCTATCTTTTTTCCATATATTCATTTTGTGATCAATGATACGATAATATTTTTTCTTACAGTTGCAACATTTTTATGGAAAGTTTCTGCGAGCGGATAGCAGACGCAAGGCTCTAACATATCAGAAACGATACTTGTTAACTATAGTTGGTGGCTATCAATTGTCTGAAGAAAATACTCTATGTGTACTCGCCCAATTGACCAGAGACCAACGATCCTACGCTGTGGTAGGCCGTAATAAGAAATCGCCAAAAGTTCGATTTAGGAGTGCGGTGCTTGTTTTGATTAGTATCCATAGAATGAAGTGGTTAATCGTGAGATGGAATACTGGCAAACGAATTGGTGTGAAAACTCTATTATGGAACATAGATCAGTCTTTCCTACCAATTCAAAAAGCCGCCATGAACCATTCGCCTCCTGTTCGAGATAAGACTACCTCAAAGTAAGTGAAGAATTATTAGAAAATGAACATTTTAACTATCTGAAATTGGATTTTTAGTGGAGATGGTGGTTTCGACACGTTTGAACAGTATTGCCAACGACTGAAGAATATTCAGCAGAGATTGGATTTAGCAGAGGCTGGGAATCTTCAGATTATTCCAGAATAGTATTACGTTTTGTACCTAAGTTCTGTAAGTGTCGTAAACAGTGATTTAACTATCACGTCACTGTTTTTTGAATGCGGTCATTATTGTGTGATCCGCATGGGATTGCTGTTTTCGATTGTTTCGCCAATCGAAAACGTTCGAAACTGGGCATTTTTATCGGAAAACATGTTGTTGCAAAAATTTGAGCTTCTTTCAGCTGTATTTTTTCTACAAATTGTATATAGAATTGTAGCATAGAAAATACGATATGTCGGACACGTGTTAAATTTCCACACCAATTATTAGAGGATGATGTATTATGCGTGCTACAACTTCAATACTATCCGTACTCGTAATATTTTTAAGAAATTGAACAAGATGACGTCATACTAGTGCTTATATATTGTGTTTTACCAAAGTTACTGATAGAAATATTGCTCTTAAGCATACTGTTATTATAAGGATACAAACCTGTGCCTTGTACATTGTAATAAGTGTTCTATTATTTATTTGTTGATGATCTGTACGTTTTTATATTGTGAATAAAAAATAGAATACCTTTTTATCAGATCGTGATTCGTTGATAGGAATAGATTAATGAATCATCCGTTCCATAGTAGTTTACGATATAAGTATGTATTTTAACAAAAGAAAGTATCTATAATTTCATTTTACATTTCATTGCCTCGTATATCTTTTTTGGATAAATATCATTTTGTACAGCTTTGCGATGCTAGTCTCGACCTGTGGAATTTTTTGGTGAGTAGATAAGTGATTTTAACAGCACTTTAAGTATGATCGTTCTTATACGAAGATTCTGGTCCATTGTAAATTTAACGAGAACTAATTTTATGTTAACGAGGAAATGATACTAATTAACAATGGCAAAGACGGTGAATTACATAGGATTCTATAATTTCCTCAACAACATTGAAAACACTAAACACAATTTCTGCTTGACAAAAGTTATTTACATATGTACAGTGAGATGTGTGATAAAATATATGGCGATCATCTAGCTTTATATGTATATATATGTATATTTAAAGCTACAATCGATTTTGTAAGACGTAATCTAAGAATGTAAGGCTTCCTTTTTCTTATTCGTTCGAAGACATAGTATCTAAACAGTGCAAATTTTACTATCATTTTTTTCATGTTTTATACTTTGCTATTCCCGTAATAAAGCATCGATTTCTTAACGATAAAAGAAATTCGATGGGCGTACGTTGCAGTTCGTTTTCATAAATTTGTAATACTTTCGTCATAAAATATTCAAACGTTAGGACTTATTACTTATTCGTATGAAGATTCAAATATACATTGCGTTGCGTTTCGTTTCCGGTTTAAGTATAAGGAGCTTGTAGAATGTTCAATTTTCAGTTCCGGATTGTTTTCCATTTCTTTGATTTCTCGCTAGAACGTCAACAAGTTGATTGCCACGCGAATTTTACATATTTTATCCGAAATGTACTACACCATAACATTAGTTTTTACAAAATATTACATTGTATTTGTGCACTTTATTCAGATAATTAGAGTGCGGATTTTTATGCATCTATAGAAAATTTGAAAGTGGAAAATTGCGCAGAATATACATGATATGAAAAAATATACGAAATATCCAAAGTATAATGCAGAGGTAAAGCAACTTTTTACCGAATCTGTATTTTATTTATTGTTGTAATTATATTCATATTTATATTCGTATTTATTATTGTAATTATATTCATATATGAATTTTTTATATGAGTTTAAAAATATGAATTTGTGTAAAATTCCGGATTTTGCTGATAATATTATCTAAGTTATTTACGTTGTTGAAAATCTTTTCCATGAAATTTATATTATTTTAAGCATTCTAAAATATTTAGTAAAATGTGTGTCATCGATGACCACCGTGGCAATCAATGTGTTAAACAAATTTTTATCTGGAAATTTTAGAACCGATCTTTTAATTATCCGCGCTTATGATTGGTACACGCATCCTTGAAGTTAGTTGCATTGAATGGTCCGAAATAATCATCGTGAAGTTGTCTGATGATCGTCTCAATCGGGCACAATTTTGAATCTCGCCGCGTTTTTTCCACTTCATTGCGCTCGATGTAACTGACACTGTAGAAATTTGCATTTCTACAGAACGGAATTTTTTGGGTGAAATCTTTTCCATTGATCACCACCCGGAAGTAGAAATCACTGGCTACATGGTTTTCGTTCTTCGGATTTATCCGATAGACCTCGATTACGAAGCGGGAAGCATAATGTGGCATAGTCAACTTGTCAGAAAAAATTCCAAGAGCGGTTGCGAGGTATTCCAGTGTTTTATCATGGCCAGAGTATAAAACTATTTTGGGTTTGGCCTCGGAGATAATTCGTAGCATGTAGGAAACGATATTTCGAAGTAGTCCATAAGCTCTTAGCAATCCATATTTTCTACGGCTGCTGCTCTTTGCCACTTGTTTAGACTCCCATTCTGTATAAGTGAACAAACCTGTTACGTGTTCAGTCTTCACACAAACCCTCTGAGTGTTAAAATCTATGCAGGGCAAGGAAGCACCATGGCAGATGTATGTTAACAATGCATCCTTCAAAGTATTTGGATCTGTCATTTGGGCTTGATCAGGGATCTCGAAGACTGCATTGGAAGCCTGTCGTATAAGCTCAGCCACTGCTGGATGAGATTTCAAATGATCAGACATTTCCTGTAACAAGAAACATTGTGTTAAGAAGACTCAATGTTAATTTCATAATAGAGACTAAAATTTAATTACTTTTAGGTGTTGTTTGAAGAACTTTTCAGCAGCGGGACATGCACAGTCTGTGTTACAGAAAGCATAGCTTTGACTTTCTTGCATAGTGATTTTGGCTAAATTTTGGAAACCGTCTGTCTCCAGTAGGGCATAGAGTAAAGCAACTGCACTTTGGACTGTTCTTCGATACCTAGTGCTATACACAACAATGTCTTTGCTGGATATAGAACCATTTCCCAGATTCAATTTGTGATAATAAGCATTTCTAAGTACAATTCCAGTTTTTAACAATTGTCCAATGCCAAGTGTAGTCAATTGACCAATTCTGCAATCTTTAGAATTGCTGGGCAGCATAGGAAAACCATGGAACGGACCCAAGAATTGTGCCCAAGCAGTTCTGGAGTAGCTGGAGACATTTTGCAAGAAATTCACATAGTTCTGATATAAACTTTCTAATTCAGGTATGGAATTAAAATCTCCACCGCAATTTACAATGCTTATATTTCGGATGTGCGCCAAAGGACCCCTGTCTCCATGCCGAACAAATACTAAAATCCCTCCCAATGTCAAATTCCCATCCAACTTTCCTAAATATAGAAAAACCACATGATTCTTCCATTGGCTTATTAATTAATGATTACTTAATAATTGTAAAATATTTTGTTTGCTATACCTTCTGTTTCTGCTGTAATATCACTTGGAGGATTACAAAATTGAAATATTTTTTTGGTTCTCATATCGGTTTTCAAATTCCTGGGAAATTCCCTGATGGAGATGTCATTATCTAGAACTCTGGCTTGCACTGAGCTCTTTTCATCTATTCCAATGTACTTGTACATACCTATATAATTTAACAAAACAGTTTTATTTTAAACAATTGCATTATCTTGGAATCCATATACATGAACATTTATATAAACGATAGGATGATATTCAATCCGCTTGCTATAAAAAGAAGTAACAAGAAAGAGATCAGATGGCAAAGGGTTCTTTAACCGTGTTTACGTATACGGCTCACAATAGGCCAACGAAGCCGATAATGTGAAATCGCGTATGTGCTAGTTAATCGCATTGTTACGTATGTTTATTTACGAACGCTCACGTTACGATAAAATAATGCATTGATATCAACGTGCTGTTTAAAGAAGCATTATTTATTATATACTTAAAAGAAGAAAAGAAACAAATACAATAATAAATAAAAATGAAACTTCTTACAAAAATAAATATCGAATGCATGGAACAATTAGGATATATGCTGAAAACAGAAAGAAAAAAAATAGAAGTCGAGGAAAAACATGTCAGATTCCTTCAGTTACCAGCAACGAGGAGAAAGATCCACACGCTGAGAATGACATAGCAGTAGAACGCTCGATGCTGGTACGAAAGTCGGACCATTTCCGCCAACATCCTGCGGCCGACCCTGGACCCAGCCAGGACGTTCCTGAATCTCACGACCTCGACGTCGAGGACGTAGCTGACGGTAACACCAAATCGAACAACCAGAGTAAATCCGGTTCAACGACACTTCTCCAAGCTGCATCCTCTCTTCTCAACGATCTTGCTGCATAATTCTACCCTGATAGCTTTTGGAGAACTCAAAGGGATGAGAATCCCGTGAACTACGTCGTCAAGCGAATTTCTCACGTCCCTCCTCGACACTGGCTCCAACCAGAATATTTCGGTGGATGCAGATGCTGGCCTACTCTCTGACATTATCCTTAAACTAATTTTATTTTACTATTAATTATTTGTTTATTTTCGTGATTTATCGCCGTTGGAGGTGTTGAGCTTTTATATTAAATTAATTATCGTTCCTCGTTTACGGTTAGTTAACGGACTGCATGTAGATGTAATATTGACGGTTCTCGTTGAATTTGTTTACGATTATAATATCATTTTACTATTTCACAGGTTTGTACATTTAGTAAGAACTTCCTAGCAGATGTGGAAAGTATATCGAGTACCTCCGTACTCACGTTAAATCGCAGCAGGTTAGTATCGAGCGCAGGCGCTTCTCTTTTTCCTCGCAAATCTCTTTACACTTTAATTTTATATACTTTCAGGCTCGTTATCTGCATTGTTTGGACGATTCGATTATGAAAAAAAAAGTTGAAAGAGTCGATGAACGACCCCTTTCCCAGAAGCTCCTTTAACACGAAAATAATTCAAGGAAAATCTCTCTTTCGCGCGGAACATTTACCCTTCTTCAATTATTATCACCAAATTTTCATACATATTTACAAATTTGCGTTTTTACAATGATAATAACAATATCGAATTATCATACGTCAAGCGTGGATCAATGAGTTTCGATGACATTTCGTAACAACAATCTTCACTTTTTACATCTGAGTCATTTTACTGTAGGAATTAAAGTTTAAAGAGATCACTCACAACGAAGATCGAGCGAAGCTACAACCTTACTAAAACATTTTTCTGCGACTACGACAGGTAAGCCGCGCTCCTTGCGACAGTAGGTTATTGAAGCGCGCTTGCGCGCAATGTGTGCGGCTCGATTGGCCTGGTCTCTGTTTTAAATCCATTTCGATCCGCGGTCGAGAGAGCTGCAAAGAGGTTTGCTTCAACGATGGGAATGCGCGATATTCAACGGTTCATCAAACTGGACTCAGAAAAATATAAAAATCTATGCTAGAAGAAAGAACAAATAACTAACAACTTCACGTACAGTACTTGGAATCTCTTTTTGTCTCTATACTTTAACTTCTTTTCTTAATTTAATTATTCAATATATTTAATTATATTATTTGTATAAATAGTTGGAGGAGAAAAGACATGTAAAAAAAGTTTTTGATATGACGGTCAACATTTGAATTTGATATTTAGAAAATTTAGTTTTAATTAAATATCATTAGTTACTTTTAACGTTTATTCTAATTTTATACAAATATATTGCAAGAACAAAGTAATTATTTTAGGATATAGTGTTTGTATGAGCATTCGTTAGGTAAATCTTTGTCAAACGCGGATTCTCGGTTAAAAGAGTGAAAATAGGTGAGCTGGGAGCGCAGGCGCTGGTGTATCTATTTCCGATCTCAGGTGTACGTCTAAATCTTGTCTTGCTTATCCTGGAAACATTTTATTGATGTCTTCAAATTAATTTTAATAATCTGTAATGAAATCTTACGCAAACGTGAAATATATGATTTAACGAAGATGAGCTTTACTTTCATCTTCCAATACTTTCGATATTTTAATTCTTTTTATTATGTACTTATTTATAGAGTTTATTTTATTATATGTTATAAAAAAAGCAAAGATGTTAGACGACTTTAAGATCCTTATCAGTACTTATTTCTATCCGATATTTTACAGAGGAAGAAGATTAATGTTTTCACGGAGAAGATTGGAGATTCATCAACTAAGAAAACAGATAATAAGTAATATCAGTTAGTTGAACAACTCAGATACTTGATACTCGGATAACTGAATAATTCACCAGTGTATTTCATAGCACTGATCCACTTTTTTTTGCCATTTCTGGCTATTGAACATCTACCTACAGAGGGTGGGGATGTCTAGGCGGAGACACTGAATTGATAATCAGTCGGCAGACGACGTAGACGAAGTTGATTACGGTTCCACGAGGCGAGCTACGCGGGTAACTCGAGCTAACTGACATGATATGAGAGCTCGAGACATCAACTACGGACAATCTAGCCATCAGCCTTAAGCAGAATATATTTACGGTAGACATACGCCACACGTGTGCCCAGCTCTTCCTAGAGCTACAAAGTGACGTCAACATCCGTTCCCTCGTTGTCGGTTAGCACACCATACAAAATGTACGTATCAAAATGTTTCTAAGTACAAAAGGTTGGAATTGACTATTTTAATTAGCTAAGTTGAAATAGACAGTATTTATTATAGCTTTATCGAGGTCTAGGATAATAGGGTAATAGGTCTCTAAAAAACTGGCGCAGCAGGCACAAGAATATTATAAAAACACAGTAGAGTTATGGAAAGCTTTACTTTCCATTGCTTGTTCTGCTAGTATTTTTGCAACGATGATGATGAATTATTGTTGAGGATAAATTGCGAAACAAAAAGATTCCCGATTTCTTAATTGAAATCTGGATTGACGCAAGGACACGGAAACTATAGTTGCATAAGGAGTCTCGCGTACTCGGCTGTGGAGACAGAGTCACTGAACTAAATTTTCAAGGATTCATACATGGTAATCGAACAGTATAATGGAACGAAAATTAAACACGAAGAAAAACGCGATAAGATCACATACAATAATAAAAAGTGCCAGTAAGATGGCGAAAGATACAAGGTCGTATGCTATGCTAATAAGATGAGCGATCCTTGAGCGATCATTTTATTAATCAAATCAAGCCCTCTGTGGTGACACATTCGTACAAGTAGAGCGCCATTATACACAATTAAATGCAGAGCATTCCGCAATAGAGGCGCGCATAATCACCGATTGCTTTTCGCGCCATCGTTATGGTGGCAATGATCTTGCCAAGGCTACAAGATCAAGCACGACGATCATCACGACGGATAATAATCGACACAGTTACATCACTGTGAAATTAGATTTCTACCATAGACGAGGTATAGAATAGACATGACATCTTATTACTTTTATATTAGTTCAAAATAAGGCTTTAATCCTTTTTTGACAGTATGCAATACACATAAACAATATTTTATCCATTAAAGACTATTAACTAAATTTTAAAAGAAAAGAGATTTTTTATTGTTAAATAATTGAGTAATTAATCATCCCTCTTCAAATTTTTTATTCTAAATTGACTTTTTTGAATAGTATTCTTTAATTAATTGTTATTTCTCCAGCAGTCTGTTGATATATGATAATTAAAACTTTCCTTCTTGAAAATATGATTGTAAATATATGATAAATATAAACTCTCTAAAATACGATTGTAGTTATTTTATGCTAAAGAATGCTTCCATATGTAATTACCTTTTCCATGTATTATGTAATCAATCAATTTTATTTGACTAGATTAAATTAAAATTTAACAGAAACATCTATGAAACAGAAAATACAACAACTTTTTCACTGTTTTCTATTTGTTAATATATTTGAATTATTGAAATATATTTATTAATAATAGTATGAATAATCAAATGAAATACTATAATGATACTTTTACTAATACCAGATTCTATTTAATAGTAAGGTATAATAAGGTATACTTGGATAACATAAATTTCCTATTAGATCATAATTTTATTCATAATTGCTAATGGATATTTTCTTAAATATGTCTTCTATTCATCAGTTTAATCAACTGTCATATTTTGTTAAAGGTTCGTCACTCCTTTTCCTTCTTCCTGCTTCCTAGAAACATAGTGGTGCTTCAAAAGCCAAGAATGTAAGCATCTTTGAATATTATATGCCAATTATGTAATTATATTTTGTGAAACAACTAGAACTACGGGCATAAACACTTTCATTTCTTCTCTAGTATTACATATGTACAATTTTTTAATTTATACATCAATTAATAGCAAAGTAAACAATAACAAAGAATTATTTTCGATTAAAGAAATTTCTTCTTTCATTATAATTTTGCTATCAATTCTCAACAACTATTCTAAGTTACTAATTATTAACAATTTTTAATAATAATAACATTTCTATTAAATAGATATATTCATAAAGTATGGTAGGATAATTTTTCTCATTTTTTTCTTCTATTTGTTGATATGTTTTAATTACTTATTAATAATATATATATATTAATAACTGTATGAATATTTAAATAATATATCGTAGTGGTAATTTTTCTATAGCTTAGTTTACTATACCATATTTTATTTAATAATAGATAGGGATTTGTATAATACACGAAAATTTTCCGTTAAGAGCATAATTTTATTCGCAATTGGCAATAAACATTATCTTAAATATGTTGTTTATTTAACAATTTAATTAATTTGAGCATTTGGTTAGATTGAATTATCGCGCGCTCACATGAAAGGAAGTCCGTTCCTATTGGCAGAAAATATTGCAAACTCAAACCGAGCGCTCCTATTGGCGGAAGCTGTTGCAAAGTCTCCACGATTGGTAATTTAGGATTAGTATTGAAATTCGTGGAGCCAGCATGCGTCGCGTCACATCGTCATTATTAGTACCATCATTTCGATTTTATCATCATTTTTATGCTTCTATCAGCATCACCTAAATAGTACGTTTTTATTTATTCACTTATCAATCATCATTTTTAGTAAAATTAAGTAGTTTTCCGAAATTTCTTTGTACTTTTATCGTTGATTACATATTTGACGATTAGAGTCATCGATACTTTATATTACGGGCCACTGAAGCATAATTTGAATTCTATTATTGATTTATTTTGCTACAATTTGTTCAAATATTATAAGCTATTAGTTTTTTGTACATTTACTTGAAATTGTTGGTTTCCCTTTGTATAGATTATTCGCTGATGAAAGACTAGCGGTTTACAGCACTGAGGCTATGGGAGATTCATAATCGATAATTCAAATCGATATAAAAACGACGCTGCAGATGATTAATAATCAATTGCTTGACTTCTTATGCAGATTTGATAATGATTGAGTTATTATAACAAAGGCATGTATAGGTATATACATATCTATTTTCTTTTTTTATTCGACCAATGCTAATCTTTGCTACACAATTGTTATACAGCAATGTACAAATAACTTATTAAGTGTATGAAAGCTTTGAATATTATATTCCAATTATGTAGTTAAATATTTGTGCATACGTGTTGCTTCAATTATTATCGAATGAAGTGTAACTTTTCAATTATTAGAATACCAATTTTTATCTTTATTTTATATCGACAAACAACGTAAGAACAAATTGTGATATTGAATATTTTATTAGAGATTGTTTGTAACCTGAATTTGTGCCATGAATTTCGATGGTTCCTGTTCGATGACGTCATTGATAATGACTTTCTGGGCTATCACGATCAGCATCGATGACAGTTCCTCGCATCTGTGGTGAGTCGCATGTATTTTTGTTCCTCCGGTCACTCAATCATGTCGTAGGACGAAAGGTCCGAATCGGCACGGGTGATTGGTTGTATTACGTAGAATTTTTTGCGAGCACAGTGACCGCGGGTGTTTATTATACTCGTGAGTAGTAACATTTCCTTTTTTTGTGTGTTATTTATTAGTTGAGGATAGGTCTTCTTGCACATCGCGTTTTTGTATTACATTATTTGTTCTTGTATTAATAGTATTAATATAATGGTTCTAATTGATACAAACGATATAATATTAAGAATTAATTTGCATATTTGCGATTGAAGATAT